>NW_015113966.1:37790-92267 GCF_001443285.1 Poecilia latipinna | reverse complement strand
GGGCAAAAAAAAATTTTTGTTTGTGGGGTTCTAAAAATCCGGTTTCTTTTGGCCTCTTCTTTTTTTTTTTTTTTTTTTTTTTTTTTTTTTTTTTTTCATCAGAAGTACTTTCAAAACCTTGCAAAAGCGTTCACACACCCTGAACTTTTTTGTTGCAGCCACACACTTCACTGTAATGTATCTGGACTTTATTTGTCAGACCAAAATATTGGGGTCTGTGAAGTGGATTGTATTCCATTGTTGCTTTTGCTGGATGTTTAAGCACACAACTAATAATCCCCTTTTCACTATACAATTCGACCTGACTCAGCTATAATCTACACGGTTTAAAGGTTTCTCCATTGCAATTGATTATCAACTTCAGTGTGTGGGGTTGCCATAGTAACGCGTTTCTACAGTCTGAAGATGCGATCTACAGGTGAAAAGTAGCTTGAATTAATTCTGGCGTAAAGCATCTTTTATTAATTCTTACGCATGCTGTCCCATAAACTAAACTTGTGACACAAGCGGAACACAACGCAACGATGGAGGACATCGAAGCTACAATGAACAGCCTGTGGCTTTTTTCCAGACTCAAAAAGAGGAGGAACAGCCAGAAAAAGATTGGAGAAGTTTATACGAGACGCAGGTCGAATCCTTGTAAGCGAGTCGCTCTTGTTACGCCGTAGCCAATCAGTGCTTACTCCACTTGAGATTGGATCCCATCAATCACATCCCAGATGATTTGCATCTGACTCACCCTGCGGTTACAACAAGCAACAAGACGGAGCTGAGAGGCGTTAAACAAAAGCTGAAAACGGGAGAAGTTACACCGCTAGCTTAAGCGTTGGTCTGAAACCGAAAGCGGTAAAATCTTTGTTAAAATAAAATGTTGGGTTTGATCACATTGATCACATTGCGAGATTGGGAGTCGATTCTGGACCGACCGGCCAATGCCAATGGGTTGAATTTTTCAGGTTCCATCTAAACTCTACTCCAGAACTCCCATAATCCTTTTGGTTTATCTCTAATTAATACGATCCTGGCAGTTTAGGTGGCCGACCATATCGTCTTCGATGTCTTAGAAGACGAACTGAGCCGACCGCTGAGAGACGTTCAACACTAAAGTTCTAACAAAATACACTGAAATCTGTGGTTGCAACATGAAGAGGTCTCGAACACACGACTTGTCCTCTCCTTGTATGTCACCCTCCGGTGAAAACAGAGGTCAGAGGTCTGTTTCTGCTCTGTCTCTCCCCGTCCACAGGAAGGTCCGTGACGCCACCGGGGTGGACATCAACATGCGCGTCGGCGTCCATTCCGGGAATGTCCTCTGCGGCGTGATTGGCCTCCGCAAGTGGCAGTACGACGTGTGGTCGCACGACGTCACGCTGGCCAATCACATGGAGGCGGGAGGAGTGCCGGGGTGAGATTCCTCAAACGGAAGCAGCAATTTCACAGCAGTGTTTGTTGGTAATTACTGTGCAACCATTACGGTGGCCCCTAAAGGACAAATGCACTTTCAGTGAGACTTGGAACATGAGACAAGTCTGTTATAATTACACCTATTATAGCATTTTAGTAAATTATAGCTACCTCAGTTGACTAAGCAGCTCTGCATTAGTTATGTCGCCATTAGGTCTGCCTGCCTGGCGCTGTAACAAGCTCTGAAAATTGGCCGATGGGTCAGTATACGCTCCTCTGAAAATAAGCTCTCTGGTACCGCAGTGTTGTCTCACCGGGCTGCTAATGGTTTGTCTCCTGCTAAGACAGTGGTTCCCAAACATTTTCTGCCCCCCCCATGGATTACAAATGGCTGTCTAGTTGAACGATGCGTGTGTGTGTGTGTGTGTGTGTGTGTAGGTGTGTGTGTCGGTGGGGGGGGACTCCCTGTCTGTAAGAACGGGGGAATCGACTTTTTGGGGGGCAAAATGAATCGTAGCTGAACATAGACAACAACATCGGTAGCCCACAAGGTACTTGTTAAGCTTAAGGTTCTGTATTGATATTAGCTAGTCATCCTTTAGCTAACATTACCTGCACCAACAGCTTTACTCAACTCAGTTGGTTAGTTTGGAGGGAAAAACTGTGAAAAGTTCTTTGCGTTTTGCTGGTTTGCTGCCGTGATTCTAACACAAACCTGCGTAGCTCCGCACAGCAGCAGCAGGTCTCCTTCACTGCCGCACAGGTGTAAACCCAGCGCAAGTGTCATAGCGCTCATATTGCATTTAAAGGCGGCTCGAAAAAACAGCCGCCTTTAAATGCAACATTTTTTTATGATAATAAAAAATAATAATAATAATATAAAAAAGGCCCACATCGACTGAAAAAGTAAAAACAAAATGTATTTCCATCTTCTCCTAACTGTGCGCGCGAAGGTAACAAACCGAGATGAAAAGGGAGAACTGCAGGTGGGAGTGGTTCGAAAGCCGGCAAGCAAATAACCTGCTTTTTTGTTTTGTTTTGTTTTTTATAAAAGCTGTCAACAGCGCTGTGACGCAGGTACTTCGCCTCTCATTATGTGTCTGCTCGTTCATCTCCAGGCGGGTCCACATCTCCTCGGTGACGCTGGAGCATCTGAAAGGCTCGTACAAGGTGGAGCCCGGAGACGGACAGAGCAGAGATTCCTACCTGAAGGAACACAGCGTGGTCACCTACCTGGTCATCAACCCCAAGGTGAGACGCCGCCGCATGGAAACTCACCTACCACTGTCACAACCTTTAACAATGAATACAAATGACTGGAAGTCTAATTATTTGCAGTTGAGGGAACAAAAATAACTAACTACCTCGTTGCACTTAAATACAAAAGATGATTAGGGCCAATATAAAAAAAAGTCTCAGAATTGGAAAAAGTATTGCTTCATGCAGTCAAAAATCACCACAACCCTGATGCACTCCATATATTTCAGTTTAATAATAAAAAAAAACTTTCATAATTTCCTGAACTACTTTCTGTTGGTTTATCTCAGCAAACTTCAACCTTGTGGCTTTGACCCACTTCACTAAAACATTTAAAAAACAATTATGAAAGATTTTTTTATCAAATAGACAAAAAGAACTGGTCTCAATAAACGATAAATCAATTAATCACATCATAAGTTAAAAAGAGCTCAGTCGTTTCTATTTGGGTGATTTATAATTTCTCTCTTTTTCTACCACAAACTGGACGATAAAAGTTTTCAGTCTGGTGTTTTGGTCTCAGTGAGCCGTTTTTTGTTTAAGGACAATTTTGTTTCCAAAGACTTAAAAACTGATTTTATTTGTTGTTTCTGTTGTTTTGTTTATTTATTTTGGATATTTAAAATGTCTTCCAGTGTTAAATGTTCATTAGAATTTGTAATTTATTGATCTTTGATAATGTGGTCTTGCTTTATTGTGTCATTTCCATTATATTTCTTGAAAATGGTAGCTAAACAACAATATTATCGTTTATCGGAAATAACTTCTAGGACAACCAAAATACAAAAACAAATATATAATTTGAGAGCAAATCGAAACAAAATCTTTTTTGAGGTGCAGTTGAGGCACCACAGTACAAAAATAAAATAAAATTTCAAGACTGAATCTGAAACTAAAGTATTGATGAGCTGATATCGATCCGATTCCGACTTGGTATCGATACTTTGGATCAATCCAAAACCAGGGGCTTTATTTTTGTAAGTGATTTCATTTTCCATAATTATGAGACGGACTCATTCAGCTGGTGTCCTTCTCAGATCTAAGCAGACATATAAAAATACATTTTAGTTGAATATTTTTATTTTTTGAAATTACTCATCTTTTGGGTATATTTAAAAACCTTTAAGGCAATTAAATTAAACCTCTAGGCAATTAATATTTTCTCACTCCGGGGCAAAACCTTTTTTGTTTTTTAATAATAAAAAAAAAAGGTCACATAAAAGCCCAATAAAACAGATGAAATGGCTGTGATGTGATAAAATGTGGAAAACTTTTTACAACGCGCTGTAATTATCCGGTTTCGGGTAATTATAACGAGACAAAACAGCCAAAAAAAACAATCTCCCTCCGTCCATTTGGACACCCTCGTCAAGGTTAACCCAGAAAAAACAAACCCACAGACAAATCATCTCCACCCTTCCTCCTGCTCCCGGACGCGCCGCTAATAAACACCGACATTGTCAAGTAGTGGAAAAATAATGGAGTGTAGCAGTGACTAAATGTTATCAAATGTTGGCAGGTGTTTGGTCAGTCTCTCGGCTCAGAGAGGATTATGTTTACGAGCACGCTCTCCGCTGCGGGCGTATGAGAGGATTGTGACATTGTGCAGCTCCTCCTGACAAAACAGGACATTAAGGTCTGATTGGGGATATTTAAAGGACCTGACTCTTCTGTGAACCATCCGTGAAGAACATCGCTTTTTAAAAAAAAAATAATAATAATTCTCCTGACATCCAGAGTGTGCTCAGATTGTTTGGCTTGGCAACAGACAAAAAAAAATTGAGCTTTAACCAGAGCATAAATTGGCCAAACCGCACACTTTCTTTCTCTCTCTTTCTCTCCCTCTCTCACTCTAAATAATGAGCAGGAAAACCTTTTTGCCTCCTTCAGGCGGTCTCTGTTCACCCTCTATTTAATCTGATGCATTCAGTATATTTACACGGCTTATGTTTATCTTTTCCTCCTCCTACACCAAAATGTTGTCACTGTAATTAATAGATTTTTGCACATGTCCGCTGAGCTTTTTCTTCTTTTTTTTTTTTTTTTTTCAATATTCTAATAAGTATCAAGACAAGGCTGCAGGTGCTCTCTGACATTTTCATTGAGCCCAGTCCAAACATGGTGCCTGTACCACAGAAGGTGTCATCTCTGCTGTCACTGTCATTAAACATCACTGTTAGAGCTGAAAATAGCCTCAGCCAGACTTTTTTTTGCGTGTGTGCGTGTGTGCGTGTGTGCATGTGTGTGCGTGTGTGCGTGTGTGTGTGTGTGTGTGTGTGTGTGTGGTTTGCGAGCAATTAAAACACATTGCCCGAGGTGCGGCTCTTAATCCTCCACCGATTCAACTCGAGTGGCAGAAAAACACTCGTCGCTAAAATAAACGCCGGCCGCTGCGTCATCCGCCGCTGAAAAAATAGTGTTTCAAGTTGCTCAAAAACACTGACAGGCGAGTGGAAAGTGTGGAAGGCTGTCAAACGTCCCCAGCAACCCCACCCCCTCCGGCTCACTGTCCATCTCGCTTTTACGCCCACAGAATCGGTGCATTTTCACCTGTCGGGTTTCCTCTCTGTTTTCCAAATGTTGTCCTCAGATGGAGAGGCACAGCCCGCTGCTGGGCGTGCGCTCCCGACCGTCTCTGGACGGGGGGAAGATGAGGGCGTCCGTCCGGATGACCCGCTACCTGGAGTCCTGGGGTGCGGCCAAGCCCTTCGCCAACCTCCATCACCGAGACAGCATGACGGCGGACAACGGCAAGATCAACACTACAGTGAGTGACCTGTGTCTGCTTATTCTCTGCCTCACCTGCACACAGAGGGTCGGCGCTCACAGTGAATGCGTTTCATGTTCCAGGACGTTCCTATGGGGCAGTACTACTTTCAAAGAAGAGAAAGGTGAGACAGCTGTCACTCCTGGTCAAGGCACATGCAGCAGTTTGGAGTTTCCGCTTCTAAAACACCAAATTAAATGTGTTTTCATTGTGACTGCGATTAAATCAGCACTAATAGTGCAGATTGCATTCGTGGAGAAACTGCAGAAACTCAAAATCTTACCAAGTATTTTTGGTCGAGTTTCTAGTTCATATATCTTAGTACATTCAAAATAAAACAAGCAAACTCACAAGTAACTTTTCTGCAAAATATAGGAGCTCATTTAAAGTCAATAATTACTTAATATTGATGAAAAAGTGCTAATTCCACTGGAAGATTGTTTCACTTATAACATTTTTCCCATGTTATAATAGATTGAAATAATCTGCCAATAGAAGTAGTAGTTTTTCAAAGGGTTTAATTTGAAAAATTGTTGGTCAATCATATAAAAACCCCATGAAATACACTGAAGTTTGTTGACATTTCTTATCCTTTTCTTCTGCTCTTAATCATATTCTTCTTTTCCTTTAACTGAAGATCCAAATCTCAGAGAAAAAGATTTGAAGAAGAACTCAACGAGCGAATGATTCGCACCATCGATGGCATCAACTCACAGAAGTAAGCTCAATGTCTGCTGAGAAACCCTCCTGTTTATGAAAGATAAATTATATAAAAATACAGATAAAAAATAAATGCAAAGGAAGCTGAAAGTCAGTATCTCTTTCTGAACAGAAAAGCTTTTCATGTTGTCAAGTCCAAGTTTTCCTCTCATTCAAAATGTGTTCAGGCAGAAACTGAAACTAATTAATCTGCAAACAGCAAAAAAGCAAAAGACATCTTAAGACATGTGTTGGACCACACAAATGTAACTTTCTGGAGAAAATTAACTATTTAGCACTGGGTGTGTAGCTGGTAGAGAGTGGATGTTACTTTACACACTTATGCTTTATTCTGAACCTCCACACTGCAAAAACACAAAATCTTACCAAGTAATTTTCTCCAGTTTCTAGTTCTAATGTCTTCGTTCAATTGAAAATAAAAAAACAGCAAAGCTAACATACAAGTAACTTTTCAGCAATAAATAGGAGATTGTTTTTAGTAAATAATTCCTTGATATTGATAAGAAAGTACTAGTTCCATTGTCTGATCATTTCACTTATAACAAGACATTTTTCCCATGTTATAAGTGAAATAATCTGCCAAAAGATTTAGTACTTTTTCATCAAAATTAACGAATTATTGACTTAAAACAAGCTCCCATATATTGCTGAATATTTACTTATAAGTTAGTTTTGTCTTATTTCAAGTGAACTAGGATATTTGCACTAGAAACTGGAAGAAATTACTTGGTAAGATTTTGTGTTTTTGCAGTGTACAGTCTGGTTTGGAGGGAGGTTTCAATACATCACCAGATGAACAATGATGGGTACGGAGATATTTTAGGCAACACAAAGAGAAATTCCTAGAAATCTTTTAGAATAATGCATCTGACCAGTGTAGTTATGTGCAGGAATCACATGAGGCACCGCGATTTCCGTCTCAACATCAACTGTTATCACCTATCCTCTCCTGAGGAAAGTTACCAAACTCGTTTGTTAGTTCCTCCTGAGACCAAATCAAGGTGAAAGCCCCACCACCTGCAGCATCTCAGCTGGTAAATAAGGCATCAGGAGGAATGACTCGTCGTCCTGTGGTCTGTCTGCTCCCATTGTGTTTCCAGACAGTGGCTGAAGTCTGAGGACATCCAGAGGATCTCATTGTTCTTTCACAACAAAGCGCTGGAGAAGGAGGTAGGCGAAAGCACACACAACCGCAGACAGCTCCATCCACCGGGGAAACAAATCAATGGAATAATGTGGAATAAAACAGACAGTTTGTCACAGAGACTCTGCAGGCTTGTCAAAGTCTCTGATCAACTTTGTCTTCCCACTTTGAAACTTTATCCTGAAGTTGTTGCTGTTGTTCCGGTAAACATTTCAGGTCGTGTCTGCTTCTCTTTTGTTGAATTTTAGACGCATTTCGAAAAAATGGCCACATTGCCTTTGCTAAAGTATTAAAACCTCTTGAACTTTTTCACACTTTACTGTGTTACATTCACAAAATGAAACGTTAGTTTGTGGGATTTTATTTGTGAGACCAGCATAAAGTAGACTGTAATTGTGAAGTGGGAGGAAACAAACTTTTTTCCTGAGTCAATAGGTGAAAGTGTTAGATTTAAGATTTCTGCCAAAAATAGCATCACTGCTGGACGATGTTTCAAACCACATGCATCAGTCTGATGCTGAACTGGAGAGATATTTTGGTGAAAGATCGCTGCATCCTCAGTGCACAAAGAAGCATTATCACCTGCTCCAGAATTACCACGGATGGTTTGAACAGGTTTTGTAATAATACCGCTTTAAAGTTCTTAACCTATCTACCATGTTCTGTAAGAGTGTATTCACACCAGCTTTGTTTAGTCCGCTTTAATCAAACTCTAGTTCATTTGCCTGGAAGGTCTGGTTCATTTGGGGAGGTGTGAATGTGCAATCAAACACTTGATTTGGATCAAACTTTAGTCCACTTAAAAACCTACGTTTTGGTTCAGTTGAAGTGAACTCTGGCGCAGTTTGAAAGCATATATGATTGAAATTCGGACCGCTCCAAAAGCAGGACATGAGCTATAACGCAGGGCATTCTGGGTAAATACAACCAAAACAAATAGTTGTCTAAAACTAACGGGAGAAGTAGCGTGAAATCTGTTACCAATAACATGAGAGAAAACCGACAAACGCTGTAAGCTGATGCTACTTCTTTTTTGTTTACATCTGTCAAAGGAGGAAGCTGCACCCTTTTCTTCTTCTGATGTTTCCATATCATTTCCTTCAGCAGTCCTTGGTTTAGCGCCCCCACAGGCGAGGGGAGTGAACAGACTTTTCAAAGGGTTTGGCTTGTTTTACACAGCGAACCGCAGCAGATGAAAATGTAACAAATGTTGCAATTTTGGTCCCAAATTGAACCAAGTCTATTGGACGATCAGGTGTGAAAACACAGTAAAGAGCCTCCAAGATCTTTACAAACCAGCTGGATTGAAACTGAGATTGAGTTACAACCAGCAGGACTCTGGTTACTAATTAAGTGACTTTTGTATAGGATTTTATGTATCAACTGATCTGTTGGTCTACATAAAATCCCAACAAAATAGCCTCTGTTTATTCCTTCTGGTTGTGATCTTGCGCTCATATTTCATTACGCTTTGCAGCATTCTGCTTTACCCCGGAACCATCTTTCTCATACTTCTCTTCTCTCAACAGTACAGATCCACCACCTTACCCGCCTTCAAGTACTACGTCACCTGCGCCTGCCTCATATTCTGCTGTATATTCGTGGTGCAGATCCTCGTCTTGCCCAAGTAAGTCTTTGGTTCCTTTCACTCGACTCGCACGGCACACTCTGCCGGCAGCGTCGGCCGCCTCCAGCTGCGGTGGCACGCTGATGCGCAAAAGCCATTTGACGCCAGCTGTCTCATCAACGGGGACCCGGCTGAAATGAAAGAGGCAGGGGAGCAAGAGGCAGAATGTTTAAAAAGCCGATGGAGATGAAAGGGCACCGTGTCTGCCAGTGATTATAGATCAGGTGAATCAAAAGCGTGGCGTCGCTTCCACGGCGAGGAGAGAAATCCGCGGTCATGCTAATTTACCGCTTCTCTGAGCCAAAGGTGTAATTCCGCTTCTGAGAGGCCATTGATTTTCTAATTTTTGTCTCTCTCCCCACGCCACTCACCACTACATTGCTCCACAATGTCGAGACGTTACCTCATCTGTTTTATGGCAGTTGTATTTAATTTTCTGCCAAGCGGTATTTATGCTTAAGACAAATGTCCGAATTGAAGGCTTTGTTTCCGGAGATGCCCTAAAATCTCCTGTTACGTCCCATTACTGTGAATGGATTGCAGCTCTGACACAGAGCAGTGGAAACTTCATCACGGTTATGCGGCCCTGGATGGCTCTGCTGAGTGTGTTTATGTTGCAGAACTACTGTGCTGGGGATCTCGTTCGGCCTGACGTTCCTGCTGCTGGCTTTGATCCTCCTCCTTTGCTTCGCTGGTCACATTCTGGTGGGTTTGCTTGGTCTTTGTCTGACTACATACACACACACACACACACACCCTCTTACATGTCATCTTCCACTATCTTTACCAGGACTTTACATCGACTTCCATTCGTTTATCTAGCCTGACGCTGATGGTTACCCTGGTAACCATTACCAGGGCATGCCTGATCCTAAACCCTAAACGTAACCAAAACTCAACTCACAACACCACTTAAAGCAGTTGGTCCCCATAAAGTAGCATATTCTAGGAAAATGGTCTTTACAACTCACACACATCATTGTATTTCAACATAATCGAGGACTTTGTGTTCCCATTTATTTTAATTAATCAAGTTTATTTGTATTGCACATTTCAGCGACAAGGCAGTTCAAAGTGCTTTTCACTGTAGAACATTATACAGTAACTAATTATGAAACGGCGATAGACATTTCTCAAAAACCTTCATAAAAATCATCAAGCAAATATATTTCTAATATATTGATCAATGTTCCAGGTGCTACTAATCAACGGCAGCTCTATAAAGGTGGATTTTTAGTCTTGATTTAAAGGAACTCAGTGTTTCTGCATCTTTGCAGTTTTCTGGAAGTTTGTTCCAGATTTGTGGTGCATAGAAGCTGAATGCTGCTTCTCTATGTTTGGTTCTGGTTCTGGGGATGTAGAGCAGAACCAAAACCAGGAGACCTGAGAGATCTGAAAGGTCGATACAACAGCAGATCTTTAATGTGTTGTGGTGCTAAACTATGATTTATAAACTAACAGCAGTATTTTAAAGTCTGTTCTCTGAGCTACAGGGAGCCAGTGTAAGCATGGAATTGTTCTTTAGGTGGTAAAAGGCTGACTTTATTACTGTCTTTATGTTTCTCTAAAGGTTCAGGTTTCAGTCCACACCCAGATTTCAGGGACCTTTCACAACACGCTTTTTAAATTTTGCCACAGACTGTAAGTTGGATGTAGGTCTGGACTTTGACTGGTCTTTGATTTAAACCAGTCAATGTGTCTTCTAAAAGCAGTGGTTTGTCTAGTAGAGGGGGATGGATGCAAATCACTCTCTTCACAAAAAGTCAACTGCTCTTACATAAAGTGTTCAAAGCTATATTTTAAATTTAGCTCTACGCATTTAATCTTCTGTTCTGTTAGCTACATTATTTTACAAGTGTGCAGACAGTCAGAGGAAATTCATATGCCACTGTTTGCGTCGGATGTTTACGGTTTCTCTTCTCATTCTGTAAATGTGGATTCGCATAGTGTTAGTTTATGTGCGTGATATCTTTATCGCTCCCACCTGAACACATTTAAAGATTTACTGAACGTGTGAGAAATCCACCGACTGGATGTGGCATATAAAGAAATCTGCTCTGTATTCATTCAGAGACTGAGAGCCCCAAAGAGCAGTGTCTCATGAATAAATGATTTCATGCATTCTCTGCCAATCTCCATATCTGTTTTTTTGGAACTGTGGAAATCACTGAGCACATCGGCTCAAACGCTTTAAGTCAATCGTCGCTTCTGGACACGTTACAGTTTTGTACTATCATGAGATGAAACCTCGGGCTTTCATGAATTATTTGGCCGTCACTCTAAGTTGCGGTGTCAATTTTAGGTAACTGCTGTGAGAGACAAGGAAAGACGACTGGAGGACATCAGCTTAATTTTGACAGGCTTGTCTCTTATGAGTTCATGAATTTATAGATATTTTTTGTGTTTAGAATAACTGTTTAAAACATGAATTTCTTAGTTTAATTCCGAGTTAGCTCCATTAGTTAGGAAACTAAATGTTTAGTTTCAAGCAACATTTTCAGCTCCAACCTAAGTTAACCAGCAACATATTTAGTTTGACGCTAAATATGGAGCCTGCTAGCTAAATAAGGTTAAAGGGTAATTTTGAAGCTAAATATTTATGCTAAGTAGTCCATTTGAAGCTAAATTTACAGCTTGCTAGCTTAATATTTAGGTTACAGCTAAACTGTGAAGCTAAATATTTAGTTAGCAAGCTAAATATTTAGCCTCAAAATATTAGCTTCCTAGCTACATATTTTGCTTTAAACAAAATAATAAGCTAGCAAGCTACATATTTAGTTTGAAGTTAAATATGGATTTCACTAGCTAAATATCTTGGTTGAAGTTTGAAGCAAAATATTTAGTTAGGACAGTAAATATTTAGTTTGACGTAAATGTATAGCTTGCTAACTAAATATTTATCTTAAAGCTAAAGTTTGAAGCAAAATATTTAGCTAGCAATGAAATGATTAGCCTCAAACTATTTAGCTTGTTAGCTAAATATTTTTCTTCAAATTAAATATAGATTGGAGCTAAAAATGTAAAATATTTTTCTGTTTTTTTTCTTGCTAATTAAATATGTAGTTTGAAACAAATAAAATGGCAAAAATATGACAGAAACATGAACCGATTTTTAGCATTTATGACAGACTAAATAAGCCAAGTTATTACTGTTAAGCAGTGTAACTTTCTAAATGTCACTAAGTGCCATGATAACACGCCCCTGAGAGTAACCCTCTACACACCTTTGGTCATGAAAGTGATTCGAACACTGTAATAAAACGATTTAGAGAGGTGACCCTGTAGTTTTGGAAGTATAATGCGTAATGTGTTGTGTAATTCAAGGAAATTCTGCTTTAGTTTTCTTTGTACTTTGAGTAGCTTTATTTATTCAGCTTTTCCACACTCGTCTCCCATCTTTGTCCTCACTCAGTAATCTCCCTCTCTGTTCTTGTCCTAAGTTTAGATTGCTTTTTTTCTCTCTTGTATGGTTTTAGCTTTGTTCCATAATCTTAACTTAAATATTACACTTTCCAAAACCCATAATCTGCTGCCTACCTCCCTCCACTGTAATTAAGAAAATAAAATAAAAAGTTGTTGCGATAAAACATAAAATGTCTTGGGTCCATGAAATATTTACAAGCAATTTTTTTATAAGTTGTATTTTCTAAACCATCCTAATTTTTCGTATTGAAACAGTTACTGCGACTAATTCAGAAACACATTTGAATATTTAACAGATATTTTTTTGTATTAAATGAAATCACGTCAAAGCCCCATTTCACTTCAGCTGCTTCTCGTCCAGCTTGAGTAGAGTGATGGTGGTATTTTCATGCTGACACGGTTACCTGTCTTTGGGGTTCCACTGCCGATCAATAAAAGATTCCTCGCTCAAGAAGCCCATTTCCATCTTCGTCCCCAGGAGAGTAATATCACCCAGTAAGTGGGTCAGTTTTAATTGCTGGGAGGATAACCAATAACCTTGGGTCTGTCCTGACCCAGGAGTCGGACTCTGTATTCTGTTTAATTAGAAACAGAAGGCGGGAACAAAAGATCAGGTTTGATGAGTTTGTAAATCAATTAACAGTCCGCGTATTCCCAGGGAAAGACCCCGTGGTCACTGCTGAAAGAGCAGCTAGTTGGCTAACGAGGAGGCACGTCTCAAAACAGTGGGCGCATGTTTTATCTCTGCGCGACTGGTCGGCTTCACGGACGTCACTGTTAACGAGGCACATTATTGCTAAAGAACATTCTCTGTTCGTCTGTGGAAGAGTTCATTACGCGCTCGCTGCGATCAAAGGCGTTTTCTCGGAAAACGTCCTTTCGGACCAAATTAGCCGAGCCGTTGCTAAGAGAAGGCACCGTGTCAACGGCTGGAGAGACAGCTTTCAAGACAGAAAGATAAAGGGATTGGTGTCTCACGGGAATTAAAAATAATATCTGACCTTACAAAAAAAAAAGGGATACATCCTAATGTTGATGCTAATGTTCCTCCTTTCTTGTTTAAAAGCGTTCCTGTACCAGGAAACCAATTTAAAAGTGTGAGAGCCATTAGAGCTCATGCAGTGTGAACATGCTGCGTTGAAGAGCAAGCAATAATAGGTAACAGTCACACTTCTGGACTCAGGAAAATGATTTCAAAGTAGCACAACATCCAGAAGAAAAGGAGTTCAGTCCAAACTTTTATAAGAAAATTAAAAAATTGAACCTTTTTAATAAGGTAGAATTGAGTAATTGCAGTGGGGACACATTTATTGGCAGACCTGGTGAAGATGTGCGAAAAACTTTAAGATAATTACTATGTCAGTCCAAAAATACTTTATCGATCTCAGAGGGAAAGTAAATGTTGTAATTTATATTGATTTAAAATTCTTCAGTGTTATTGTAAATGGTGATGACAGGTAAGATCTCCTGTAGCAGTCTGTATTACAGTGAATGTGAAGGAGCCTCTGACTAAAGACACTGTTTCTCTAAGGTTACGTAATTTTATTACAGTAGCATAAACTGACACTGAAAAAAAATTGAAAAAATCCAATCTTGTTATGCTGAGTGCATTTATTCTATGTAAGTAATATTTATTTTTCTTTTTTTAATCATAGTTGATTTATGATGTGTTATTCGTTTCCTGCCGGGCTTCATCAGATGTTTATTTCAAAAAGGTTTTATGTTGCAATACGTTCCAACAAGATTTTGGAAGTGAAACGGGCCCACAGCATCACAAATCCTCCACCATGCTTAACAGTGGGAGTAATGCCCCTTTTCACCGCCTAACTTTCTGCTTAAAACTGCAAAAACAAAACATCAAAATGTTTTTGGTCTAGTTTATAGTGAAAATATCTTAGTACACTTGAAATGAGACAAAACTAACTCGTAAGTAAGTTTTCAGCAAGTTGTAAAAGCCAATTTTAAGTAAATAATTCCTTAACATTGACAAAAAAAAAAAAAAACTTGTTCCATTTGCAGATTTTTCCACTTGTAACTTGGGGAAAATGTCTTGTTGTAAATGAAATAATTTTCTAGAACCTTTTCATCACTATTCAGGAATTACTGACTTAAAACAAGCTCCTACACCTATATCCCTCATTTTATCAGGATTGCAAGCTAATTTATATGTTATGCAATAACATTCTGTGTGTTTTACATCTTCAGTTTTTAGGTAAAAAAATTTTTAAGTGTGTATTGCTGATATTTTAAACGAATATGCTGGAAGTTTGTCCACTGCTCCCTTCTTTCCCCCCTGTATCTTTGAGTCACTCCTGCTGTTTCCTTGGATCTACAGCAGGGAGGGAAGGGGTCCTTCTGCTCTCTGCCATGGCTCCCGGCTTCCTCTCGCATCATCGTCACTAACAACCCCTGGCTGCGATTGGTCCTCACCATGACGACCACGGCTCTCATACTGGTGATGGCTGTGTTCAATATGGTGAGACTGGCTGGGTAGAAAATGTTGCGAATGTAGTTTGTCTTCTTGCGACTCGTGGGTGTGTGCATGATCAGCAAGCAGCTGCAGATAAAATGTTGGCTTGTGTGGTATTTATAGCAGCAAAAAAATGCAATAAACTGGGTTCGGTTTTATGAAGTCAAGTACTGCAGCACTACCAGCAAAAATAATCACAGAGGATAACTAATGCAGAGTTGGAGGCAGATCAGATAATTCCTACCCAGTAGGAGCAGAACTCCTCCGTTTGGCCTTTGCACTGTTGTTCTAACAGCGAGGCCGTCCAATAGTTGGGAACTTTATCGACGTTTCTTCAAATCTATCGTTAATGCCAGAAGTTTACATACAGCATTTTGTGTCTTGATGAATATGAATATACAATCATGAATGTGAACTTTTCCTTTTGTTTCAAGCTGAATTCAATTCAAAAATTTGGATTTTCACTAAGGACACACCGATCCACTTTTTTACCGATACCGATCTCTGAGGTTTAGTATTGGCTGGTACTGATCCGATACAGATGCTGAATTGACTTAAACATTTCTTTTTTTAACATGCAGACATAAATTTTACTAGTCAGGTTCTGTTTAGGATATTTCATGATTTAACACCATTGGTGGTAATTTGACTTCATTGTGGCTGCTAGAGCTGAACTGAACTCAGCTACTGAAGAAATGTTGAAAAATGATTTAATACAATGGACAGTTAATTTTTCCCCCATAAGACCAGATTAGTTTGGATTTCGTTTTCCCCTTTATTAATGAAGCTAAGGATGCACCGATATGAAAATTTGGGCCAATATCAATATCCAATATAAATATTGCTGCCGTCACCGATTACCAATATTTATAGATATTGTATATCTTGTATATCATATTCCTACCATTTCAACGACCACACCACTGACGTCACGCTTCTTTGCTTCGGTTAAACTTCCCACAATCCTTTGCTGCATCACTATCACTGTCACATGACCAAACAAAAACCACATGACCAACACTTTCTCCTCCCCTTCCAGAAACTAACGGCAACAAGATGGAAATAAATATTGGTTGTTAATATCGGCCCAGTTTTATTTATCAGGCCGATACCGATACGTTAAAGAAAAAAACAATATCAACCAATACCGATGTTAGTTCTATGCATCGCTTTTGAAAACATTTTTTGTATTTGTTGATCTAAAACAAATACATAAATAAAATAAAATGGTTAAAAAAAAATTAATTAGTAACACTAGATATAATGTTAACTTTTGAACCCAAATCACAGATTTTTTGTTTTGAATTATTCATTAAGACACCAAAATGAGTGGAGGAACAGGATTCTAGAAAGAGGAATTTCTCTTTTTGAAAGCAACATGCCTCTCATAAATTAATAGTGGCAGGAAGGTTTTTCCTTCCTGCCACCAGGCAGGTGTGGCTCCAGGAACCTCAGCTGGCAGCGTCAGGTGTAAATCATAACTCCTGGGAACAGCAGCAAAACCTTTTTTGTGGAATAAAAATGGCAATGGCTGTTTCTCAAGTGACAATCAGACATTTTGAAAGAAATTCAAAAAAGAAGAAGAAAAAAAATAAACTATGACTGTGACTGCCAGAGCACCTGCAGGAGAAGCTGATGCAGCCAAGAACAATGGCAGCGGCGCTGGATGAAGGCAAAACAATCGCAGGTTTTCAAACCTCCGCATGGCTTCTACAGAGACGGCGTGATAAAAGTTTCAGGGCTGAACAGGCTGAACCGGTGAATCAGCGCTCCGAGCCGAGTGGCGGGGCTCAGCCTCTGCGCTCTGATGCTTCACGGCTGCAGGAAGTGGCGAACTTGACCTCGCGACTGACATGGAGTCTCTGCGCTCGTTCAGCAGAACAATGAGGAGTGCTTGGACCAGCTGGAGCTCAATAATAACCGCAGTGACTCAGTTGCTCCGCTCTGCAGTTGATTTTCTGTGATTATGTCGGGGTTGATCCTGTCTAGTAGGATTATTCTCCAAGTGCTAATTCTCACTAATCGGCTCATAAAAATATAAAATAATCAGTTAGGAGAACGACTGGCTGACACAAGCTAAATACGCAGCACAAACCGTAGAATTAAAAGTAAATCGCTTGTTAATTCTCTTTATCTGAAAGTGCCAAACTTTTACAATAGCTGCAGATTGCACATGATTTTTCAACGAGGCTGGAGGACAGCTTGATGAACAACCTTCAGACGAGCTCTTTGAATTCAGTGTTTTGCTCATTTTTACCAGGAGCGACTCAGATCTGTATATCTCAACTCATTGCCAGGTGATGTACCATAAATTCAACATGTTTCCTCTGATTTGTTTGTCCAGTTCTTTGTAGAGGATCCTGGAGGAGGTGCAGACGACATCCAGACGGCTGCTCTCTTTGTGAATGTTTCCAACAGCAGCCGGTCCAACTACCTGGAGGACAAAAACAAGTTTTACCTGCCGGTAGGCGCAGCTGGTTGTCAGATTTGTGCTTTGTTGTATAATTAAAACTCGGCTCCTTCAGACTAGCCAGCAGCAATTAGCAAACACCTGGTTGAGCTGAGTATCGGCTGAGTTCGTTATATTAGCTACTTGTCAGCTTGGTAAAAACGTTGTTAAAGGGCTAATAGAGGAGCCATGTTGTGATGACTTCAGAAAGAGCAGGAGCTTCTTAAAGAGACGGATGCCTAAATTCAAGGTGTCAAATCTGGAAGTCAAATTTCTTTAAAGTTATATTTGGTATTTATAGCATTTTTTAGTAACTCAAGGTGACATTTGTTACAAAGTGGCCTGGAAAACACATAACGTTTCCCCTTTCAGACGAGGGTTTCTGCTGTTCTTTACGTCTTCAGTACTTCATCTACTGCTGCATTCTGGGCCTGGTCTCGTGCTCGGTCTTCCTGAGGATCAACTACGAGCTGAAGATGGTAGTGATGCTGGTCGCCGTGGTGATCTACAACATCATCATCCTGCAGACTCACGCCTCCCTGCTGGACAGATTCAACAAAGCCCTCTACCCCACGGACAAGCCGGACAGGTACCGGCCGGTTCTCCTACCTTTTCACATTACAGAGATGGGAAATCTGGTTCGATCTGTATAATCCGACTAACATCCCACATTTCCCTCTGACCTTTGTGACCCCGTCGGTTAATCCCGGCCTATTAAAACGAGCGAGTCTGCAGCAGGGGACCGCTGAAACAACTCGGCGGCAGAGTTGCCAGCATCCCATTCTGCTGTCAGCGGAGCGGAACGGCTGGAAAGAAGGGATGATGAGTGGCAGAAAGAGATAATGCCGCTTGTGTTGATGGAGAAGGATTCAGCTTTTGCCTTTGACTGACAACCGCTGGGAAGAGAAGAAGAAGAAAAGAAAAAAAAACTGTCGAAAGTTTCTCTAGCTCTGAGAGAAGCTGGCAGAAAAAAAAAACCTTGGTCTCTCTCTCACCTTGCTTTGTTAGCATGAGGAGTGAGTTTCTTCTTCTACAGGCAAATAAAGGGGAATCATTTTGAAGTACTAAATGAAAAGGAAATAGACCAAGGCCGCCTAATAAACCTGATTCCTGACACATTATCAACATCCTCAGTTAGCGCTATTTATTTAACAAGTAGCAGAAAAGTCTGTGGGTAGAGTTCAGTCAGCTGAGGTACGGCAGTGAATTTACAGTTCAAATATCTATTTTTGTGCACGCAAACATAACAGAGTTGTGTCTTGTGAGCAAATGAATGCAAACGGAAAATACTGTTCGATCACGTTGAATTAGTTGGCATTTAGATGAAGATGCGCTGGTGTGCCATTGAAACATCCTCCATATATAATGGTGAGTGTCGTAAAATGTGCTTTAAAAAAATTCATCTCATATAAAAAGTAGCATGTTTAGAAAGGTCCAATCTGTAATTTAAGTGCATTTATTCAACGGGGGGAAAGGTTTGGACCCACCGTCCTTAAACACAGAAGGCTTTTAAGGAATTCATATTCTACTTTTCTTTTACTTATAATCTGTCATATCTTTTATTAACGGGTTGTACCTAAATTGAGAAATAAAGGCCTGATTCATGTATGTTGAGTCACTTAAGCAGAACATCACATAAAGTCATAAAAACATATCAAAAAGGATTTAAAATAACAGTAGCCACGATAAACCAGGCTGGATGAGAACCCAAGTTTACCAGAGGCTGATGGAGAGGGAGGTGAAAATGTAGAGAACCAAATTATTACTAAAAAATGTCATAAAGTAGATTTAAGGGATTCAAGTCACTCTTAAGGATATGTTCCCATTTTAGAGACAGTTCTTCAGATCATAGAAACATAAAATAAAGAGGGAAAAAACCCTCTACATTTGATTAGAAGGGTAGATATGATGAAATAAGCAGACACTGCAGAGTTTCTAGAAGCATGAAGATTATCTCGGATCAGCTGTTACAGATGGAAGCTATTTTGGTCAGCTTGTTCGAGTCAACAAATAAGCTCAAAAAAGTTTTTAATTAAATTCCTCAGTATGAACTTCATCTTTCTGGTTATTACTCTACAAAAACAGGCTGTTTCAGGAAGCAGAATACGTCTAAAACGGGACTCCTTTATATTAACCAACAATTTAAAACTACAGAAAAAAATTGTTATTGATCTACAAGTGGCTGCTCAGAATAATATTCATATACTGTGCTGTTAATTAGATGATTACGTTTGTTAGTTTGAAATAGAAATCCATGATTTATGAATGTGTTTTATCTAGAAAGGACTTACACGGGCAGTAGCCCAGGGCCCCAAATTTGGGGTGACCCCAAAAATTTTTAATATTTTTGCAATTAATGCATATTTTATTTTGTATCTTTTAATATAAAACTCATAGGCCCATATGAAGTGTGTTTTTTTGTAATATTGTTGCATTTTGTTGTATAAAACACTAAAATATTTGAAAATTCTGAACTTATTGTATGTCGTTAAGGGGCAAACATGGACTGTTCTCACATGGGATATTTTAAACCTGCAGCTGTACAGGCCTACCAATAATGTACTATAATTAGCCTGACTAAACTGTTGTTTTTTAAATTGTGTGTATATATAATTATTTATTTTTTTGGATAGTGGACCAAAACTGGCTGTAGCCTCTGGCCCTTAAAATTCTAAATCCGGCCCTGCATTCACCATTAATAATCTGCTGTTAACAGTTAGATAAATCCCATGGCTCATGCTCATTAAAAATGAATAGGTGGAAAGGTAATAACGTATGTGCTGACGTTTTGAAATGTAAACAAAAAATGAGATGCAAGTAACAACAAGAACAGCATCACAAGTCTTACATTTACTGAAACTTTTATTTTTTCCAGACAAGACAAATGTGTGATATTGGATTACTTTGTTATGTCCAGAAACAAAGGCTTGCTGCATCTCTAAAAACAACATTTTGGCATCAGCTGAAAGGTTTTTGATCGTTTAAGGAGATAATAATGATGAAATCATGGTGGTGGGTTTTTTTTCCAGACCAGCTGATTAGGATGTGATTGCAATCAGACTCTGAACGTACCAAACTCTGAAGGAGTTCTTGTAAACAGGTGTCTTATGCTATTTATCTACTGATGTCCAAGAAAGTTGTTTCTTTAAAGAAGAGCAGGTCTTGATTGGCAGATTGTCCTTAATAATAATAATATTCCTTTGTTACAATGCACTCATGCATTGTAACAAAGAAATACTAAACCATATTTTGCAAACTTTAAGAAGCACAACAGGAGTGGAATGGCCATCCTGCAATGCTGACTATTTCATCAGCAGGGCAAAACTGAAATAAATAAGACTGCAGAGAACCTCAAGGGTCACGAATATTTGCAGAAGGACAAAATACTATTTATATATCATGCTGTTTAAGAAGAACATTTATTAGTGAGTTTTGCTTTTTTTTTCTACAAAACACAATTACTCACATTAGGACTTGTTGCATTGCCTTCCATTCATTTTAGTAACTAAGTTTACACCTAACCCAGACATTTTCCCTAATCCCAACGACTGCTAGTCTGTTCCTAAACCTAACCCTAAATTTAGATGCAATCGTTTCATTTCCATTGTGTGTGTGTTATGTAATTATTGCGGCCACAGTCAGTAGCTTTTGTCACTGCAGAGAAAAGGTTGCATGTAGTCATCAGCTTCATGGATAACAGCACATTGTGGATTCTCTGTTCAGCTTGTTGCTTTTAATTTGCATTCGGTTAATTAAACCGAATGAAAATTAAATGTGACTGAATTTGTCGTTATCATTTTTGAAAACTGGTAAACGTAGATTGACGTAACATTTCAGGCGCCATCAGTCAAAATGACAGATAACAAAAACAAAGTCGAGCACAACCTCTATGTAGTAAAATGTTCCATGAGGAAAAAGTGATTTTCTGTTGGCAAATGGACACATTTTTATCTGTGACATTGTGTTACTGCTACAAATGAATATGAATTTATACATCTTTACTACCTGCAGTTAAACTAAAACAATGTTTCTAAGTGAACGTGATAATTGTGAGGGTTTTCAAACATGTTTTTCAGACCGGGCGTCCTGAAGGACCTGAAGACCATGGGCTCCGTGTCTCTGTTCATCTTCTTCATCACTCTGCTGGTATTAGCCAGGCAGGTGAGTGGCTCGCCCCCCGTGGAGACATCACTGATAATAAAACTTGATTTCTCTGCCACTGCTGCAGTCATAACTACGTAATTAGGTAATTCAGCATTCAAAGATCATCTTCAGCTCCATGTAAGTAGAGATGGAGACTTCTGGGGGTCGGTTGGGGTGGGGGGAAAGGAACTCTGACTCCTTCAGAGAAGGATATTTTTGCAGTCCAGAAGCTTTCTGGGTATAAAAATACGTCTTCAGACTTTTTGTCTTCTGTAATGTTGGTTCGCCGCCACCGTCCTCACGTCATGTGACACCGTAACTCCTCTGACACAGATTTTCTGCGGGGAATTGAATCTTTTTTTAGGGGTAACATCTATTATGTCAAAGCAGATGTTCCGAGCTGGGACTTCTGTACCCACATCCGGAGCTCCCCAGAGATGTGTGATCGGCCCAATCGGCTTCTTGCGTTGTTCTCGTTCTGGGTCACCGAGACCCAGTCACAGAGAAATAAAGGTTTTGTTGACCCGACTAGGATATTTAAAACTCCTTGTTTGAAGCTGATTCTTAAAATACTTCTTTTTTTTTTCAGTTTCAATTACAAAATTCTTCCATTATCTAACGCTAAAATTATTATTGGAAGACCTCTTTGCCCCGAGTGGTTGAGGCGGTCAAAACGATTCTGCACGCTTCAAGCAGGCCGTTAACAAATTTTCCTCGCCAAATTTCTTATCAGCTCTAATGAGGTCTTTTCTCAGAACTTTCTTCAGAGGGGAGGAGAAATCAGGTTACAAGAAAAACAGCATCAGTGATTCATCCCCCAAGAACAGGTTGCACAGTGGAGCAAAACTCATTTACAGCCTCGTTTAGCTGCTTTCTAAACGGCATTTGGAATGAGCTGGCCTACTTTCCAGACTCGCCGAGGTAGACTCTCCTCGTCTACGTTTACACACGCAACCCGAATGATGCCTGTTGTTAATTTGTGCTAAGAAGGTGGAAGGCTGTTTCTCAGAAACTCCCAAACCCCAAAAAATCCCTCCGTCCATCGGTGGTGGAATCTTCTAAATTTTCCACGTCTGATGCTAATGTCAAGGAATAAAATAAATAACTCGGTGCATTTATCTATCATCCAACCTGCTGATCAGCTACATCTCCCTGGACAGTCGGTATAGGAGCCCGCCCACCAGAACCTTGTAGCCTTCGGATGCAGAGACGGTGCGCTCCGGAAACGGAGGCGCGAACACGCAACCTCGGGTTGTCTTGACCTTCGTATACGAGTCCTGCTAACATATGCAGATGTATTCAAAACTACCTCAAGCATGAATAACCAAAAAGCACAGAAAGAGAGAAGGAAGCAGCAGCTATGTTTTATGCAAAGCAGCTTCTGTCTGCTTTTTCCTTGAGCAATAGCTGCGCTGCTTCTCGCATTGTCTCGCTGTCTTGTTATTGGCACTCTAATTTTTTTCCATGAATACCAAGCATTCCAAATACGACCGCCTCGCAGTCGCGACGCATTAGGAGAGAAATTAAGCCGCCTGCCACTGAGAAGCAATAAGCTGAAGGTAGTTTTGCACAAGGCCTTTATTTCAGGGACCAATCAAGTCAGTTTCACTGCAATAATAAAAAACTAAATAAAAAATATTACCAAGTGTTTTTGGTCTAGTTTTTAGTGCAAATCTCTTAGTACACTTGAAATTAGCTTACAAGAAACTTTTCAGCAAGTCAATATTTCCTTAACACAAATGAAAAGTATCAGTTTCACTGGAAGATTATTTTACTTATAACTTGGAAAAATGTCTTGTTTTAAGTCGAATAATCTGCTAGTTTTTTTAAAAAACAATATAAAAAATTATTGACTTAAAACAAGCTTGATTGGGCCAACCAAGCTGAAAAGTTACTTGTAAGTTAATTCTATCTAATTTCAAGTGAACGTTGATATTTGCACTAGAAACTAGAACAAAAGTACTTGGTAAGATTTTTTGTTTTTGCAGTTCAATATTTATTTATTTATAGTATTGTTATGTAAATGTTGATTTAATTTAATGAAGCGACTGTGGATATCAGCAGATATTTTGTACTGACAGAGGAAACATGAAAAGGAAAAGAAAACACAGAAAAATAACACGTATTCCTGTCAGAAAAACTTTATGCTCACAAACGACCACAAACCCTGGCCCAGTACAGCTATATATTTACAATGGAAACTAGACCAGAAATACTTGGTGAGATTTTGTGTTTTTGCAGTGATTCAGGTAATTTGCTATGTGTGGTGAAATTTGGTGGTGGGAGTATGATGCTGCGGGGTTGTGTTCTTTAGCAAGGCGTTTACAGAAAGACGTTCGAAGCTAAATAAAAAAACAATCCTGAAAGAAAAGCAGAGCATTTAAACCAGAGCTGCAGTGAGATGGATTAAATCAAAGCACATTTATGTGTCAGAATGGCCCAGTCAAAGTACAGACCTAGATGTAACTAAAAATTTGTGACAAAACTCAACTGTTGTTTTCAGACATTACCCAATCGGGTTTGAGCTATTTTGTAGAGATGAAGTAGCGATAGTGTCACACCTCAAAACACTTGGCTGGATTTCTATTTGTTAAATGTTTTGAAAACATCGTATAATTTTACTTCTACTTAACAATTATCCTCTATTTTATGTTAAAGGATCATAAAATCCTTCTAAAAGTCTTTAAGTCAAGGCTTACAGAGAGTCTTCCCTCTCCTCTTCATCCTCCTCCAACAGAACGAGTATTACTGCCGGCTGGACTTCCTGTGGCGGGACAAGTTCAAGAGGGAGTGTGAGGAAATAGAAACCATGGAGAACCTGAACCGGGTTCTGCTGGAGAATGTCCTACCGGCGCACGTGGCCGAGCACTTCCTGGGACGCAACTGGAAAAATGAGGTGAAAAAAAAATACCAAGATGTTTCTAGGTGTCAATTCATGGAGGAAAACATAGATCAAATCAGCAAATGTTGCGACTTTGATGTCATTGTGCAATATTATCGTGCAGAAGTCTTTGGTCAGTCATCGTTCCTTCCTATTTTGCCATTTCTGACCTGAAATTCTTTATTGTAGCCATGATCAGGATTTCTTTTGAACTTTCTGAAACTCTTAGTGTTTTTGTTTGGATGATTTTAGTACATTTTCAGCCCCTTCTGACAATTTCTAAGAGAATCTTCTCTTTGTTCCTTGTTACTTGACTCTGACGTGTGAATCATTAAAACATGAAAAACTCGAGGGATGAACCAGTGGCAGACACTTTTAAGCAGCATATTTCCTCTCTTTGCTGGTAGCAATCTCAAAGCTCTAGATCTGGATCCATGAAAACTGGGCTCCATCTTTTACAGTTTCTGATTTGAAAAGGCTTTAAAAAATAGTACAGTTAAAGAAAAATAAGCAATATTTCTCTGCCTGCATAATAAAATAGTTCTGGGAGTATTTTGACTGAGTCGTGCCTCAGTGAAGTAAAAGGTGCTGTAATGCACCTGCGCCTTTCACTTCAGCCTTCAGCTCTGCCTCACTCGTCTTCCTCGGTGACCCAGTTACGACAGTGGCAGCCACTCTCATCGGGAGGGGGACCGTGCATTGAAAATTTGAGGATTATTCTCCAAGAAAAGCTGAACAGCAGTGCAGTAGTCATTCCAGGTTTCCACCGTCTCTGACCAGTAAACACTGAACTGGGTGGCACCCCTGGTGAAGATGTGTCCAAAGCCTTAGAAGGAATTATTTTATATACACTCCCATATCAGCATGAGTACATTGTTCCCTCTGCTGTTCATACTATGAACAACAGCCTTTTTTGCCTTTTTTTTGTATCTGGATGTCCCGATACAACTTTTCCCTCCTGATACGATACTAATATCGCAGATATGAGCATTGGCCAATATTGATATTGACCCGGCGTGATATCAGCACAAATCATACACACTTTTATGACTAATTTAGTGGTGTATGATGTTAGAAAAGACTTGATTGAGCAATTTTAATCAAACAGAGAACAATAGTCAGCAGCAGTAGGTCTGAGAACAACTGAGCCATTTATCATGAACCAATGGGTCTACATGTCAGTATCAGAAATCGCTCTGATATCGATACTGGAAATCGGTCCAACTTTGATATCGCGCTGATCGGGACACCTACCCTAATCTGATTATAGTGCCAGTTAAGTTTCTGTTAGCGTCAAGCCAACTTCCTCATGTTTACATTTGTGATGGTAGCATTTCCAAAAAACTTACTGGCGTTTTTTATTGTAATGGTTGTCATGGAGACGTTCTGGCCCCCAAGATGCCCCTCTCTGCAGTGAGCCTCTGAGGTTTCTTTTTGTGTGCTGGGCAGATGAAAATAGGTCCAGCTTTGTGGCCAGTGGCTGAAAGAGACGGTTCTCCGTGTCATGTTGTAAACACACAGAAAAACAAGATGGTGGACGACTAAACAGAAGTTTCTAGAAAACCTGATGAAAGGAATAAAGTTGAAATGTTAGCAACCCTCGAGTTTATTTAGAGGAAATTCTTTCTACAGGCAAAAATAATGGTTTTGCCTTTAACAATGTGGGGCTTTTATCCACAATGAATAGATGTAGTCAAGTGAATTCTCCTCATTTTTTTTATTGTGATATATGAATTGATCTCAGGTTTTTTCATACATTATTTACCGTAGATGCCAATAAAGTAGTACACATTCGCATGCTGTTATTGATGTTGTTTTTCTTAGCTGTTACACTTTGCATGATCTCTTCACCCAGTATAACTTGCTTTACTTTCTGCTCTGAAACATTTCCAAAAAAAAGTTGTACAAGACAAAACCCCTTTCGCTCTGAGCGTCACCTGAGCTGCTCTGTTCTTACCTCCTCCTTTCTAAAGATGAATGCCCCTGTTTTCCAGCTGCCACGGGGACCCGGCGTCCCTGCAGAGATGATTAAAGCGTCTTCTTATTTATTTAAAGTCTAAGTGTCAGTATTCAGCATGAGGCATTTAGGGCATGCTATTTTTTTATTTTATTTTTTGTGAAGCCCGATGAAACCACAGGCCATTTCCCTTCATCTTTCTGGCGCGAGTGCTTATTCGATACGGCCCATCCAGCTGTTATCTTTTTCTTCTTCTTCTTTTCCTTTTTCTTCTTCTTCTTTGCTTGTTATCAGGATCTTTATCATCAGTCATACGAGTCAGTGTGTGTGATGTTCGCCTCCATCCCGGACTTCAAAGAGTTTTACACCGAGTCTGATGTCAATAAGGAAGGACTGGAGTGCCTCCGACTTCTCAACGAGATCATAGCCGACTTTGATGAGGTAAACTCCTCTCTTACTAATAATCCTGACTGTCTGAAAGTGTGGAAAAAGACAAAAGAAAGATTTCTGACCTTCTCCGGTGAAGTGTCATGATGCTCCTGAGCGGAAGGAGCACAAAGCCAGGCGTTCGTTTGGATGCTGCTCCGGTTTCACGCTTAGTGCTGGCTTCCCTCTGCGTTCACAGCTGCTGTCTAAGCCCAAGTTCAGCGGCGTGGAGAAGATAAAGACCATTGGTAGCACCTACATGGCTGCAACTGGGCTCAATGTGGCTCCAGGACCAGAGTGCACACAAGTAAGCTGTCACCTCAACAGTAAGACTCAGCAAATCCTAAGACAAGTAGCTTGTAGCTACAAGTGCATTCTGTCCCAATCAAACCACTATGTCTATGTATTTTACTGGGATTTATGTGGGAGGTAAGAGAGGTTGGTTTTCATAACTTTTGTAACATTGATGTTCAATTTCAGTCTGACTCCTGACAACAATCAGCAGAAATTTGAATCTCCATGTTCGAAGCTTAAAGAAACATAACCAAAAGACCTGCAGCTTTAATTGCAACATAGGGTGGGGTCTACAGATAGTACAGGAGATAACTGACCAAAATCTTTCACGTGTGCATCAAGGACCTAACTTGGCACCCATGTTTCCAGCAGCTTGCTTTAAAAAAAAAAAAACAACTAAAAAATCTCAGCCACTAAAAAATTCAAGATGGCCACCACAGTCGTGAAGGAAAATTAATTTTTGCTCTTGATTTGCCCGTATTTATCAAAGATGAATACATTTAGTGTTAAATCATTCATAACTGGACCCATGGATTTCAGATTTACTGATAATTTTTTAGATTTTTCAAGATGGCCACCATGGTTGTCATGGAAAATAAATTTCTTCACTAAAATTGTCAATTAGATGAATGTGTTTGCTGTCAAAACATGGCCTACATATTTTGAACCATAGAAATCATGTGGTTCAAAATGGCCACCAAGATCTGGATCTTATGTTTGCACTAAGATCGGCTGTAGGTATTGACATTGTGGGCAGCTTAACAGAAAGTTAGGTTCAGTAGCCACTTATTCTGTAAACAAGAGTTTTAGCTCTGCTAACACCTAACTGCTAAACACATAAAAAATTTGAGCCAACTAACACTACAATGTGAGACGCATGAAAAAATAAAGAATGCTATTGCTAAGATGCTACATATAGAAAAATATGGGGAAGCTAAGCTAATGCTAAACCGCTAACCACCTAATAAAAGTGGCAGAAGCTATTGCTAACTATTTAGATGATGTTACATATCTTTGTCTCAGTTGACGACTGGTGTGAAAACCACAAACAGAAAAGTCCTCTGTTTCAGTTTTGCCATCTGATTTTGTTACATATTAATTTAAAATAGTATAATAGGACGACCAAAATGAGGGGCATTTTATGGCAATAACTGGTTAAAAGAGAAAGAAAAAAAAAAGACGGCCATCTTGAAAAATTCAAGTGGCTAATGGTAAATATGAAAAACATATGACCTGAGGGTTGAGTATGCTAATTTTGTATGCTAGTATCCATACTTGAAAGACCTTTACAGTAACATGATGCACTAAAATTGGCCTTAATGCAAAATGCACACCAGACTTGACACACTCTACTTTCTCCTGGATTTATTACTAACCATCCCCAATTGAAAACACTAAAGCTTGTTGTCGTAATGTGACAAATTGCCAAGAAGTTGATTGGTTATGAAGACTTTTGGAGGCTCTATGCTGAGAATACAGCGGCTTCATGCAAGGAGTCAACAGAGGGTTATTTTTTAGTCTCTGTATGTACATTTGACAAGTCCCTGGACTTTCCCTTCTAATTATCTACAGCTGCCTGAGGCCTCAAAAAATGGGGCAGTGAAAAGCATCGCAGCGTCAACGGCTTTCCAAGCGCAGCTAAAAGCCCCGTGTGGGTCGCTCCATGAAATCTGCAGCAGCGTCACCCGTCCATCAGTGATTCATTGCCGCACATCTGAATGCATGTGAACAAATGGGGGTCTTGTTCAGACATCAGCGCTGTGTCAGGAGATCTGCCGGATTGTTGAAAATCTGGATTAATTGGGTGTCCACTCAGCCCCGCCTCCTATTCAGACACTGTTGCTGCATCAGTCAAGAGATTTTCTTTAAATATATCTTAACATCCAACGGGCCAGACTCTTCAATCAACATTTGTAGTTATTTTTGCCTTTTAGTTTTCATGTGACATTTTTTTTGTACAATTAAACTACTAACCCCAAATTTAAAAAAAAAAACAAAAAAACTACCAGACAGTAGTTACATGAAAGTGTACGCTCTTTAACTAGTCAACCACATCCTGACCTTGTTAAACTTCCCCACTCTAGGTTGTAACATTTTCTCCAGATCTCTGACTTTGAGGACATTTTCTGATAGAGTAAATCGTGAAACTAATTTTAATCAGTCACAGATAATCTAACCAAAACCAAAACACAGTTTTCAAATATTTTTATTCATTTCAGGGGGAAAAAGAATTATCCAAACCCACCTGGCACTTTGTCTTTCTAAACCCATCAAGCTTTTGTAATAACAGGAAATGACATCACCATGGATTAATTTTGATCCAGTGTTCTTTGGCAAATGTCTTAGCCCCACTGGAGGATATTTAAGTGTGATTAGCATGTTTAAGATCCTGCCACAGCATTTCAATAGGATTTTATGACCAAGCCATTTTTGAAACTTTGACTAGGCCTCTCCAAACTTTAAGTTAGCTTTTTTCTAGAGATAAAGTAGCTTGTGTACTTCAGGTCATTGTCCGGGTGCATAAGCTAAGCTGCTACTGACACTCTGATTCGCTGTAGGCTCTAAAATGTAGAAATGGCTTTAAAATCATTTCCAAAATGATTTTAAAGCTAGTTACTGAATTACATCTCAACAACTTTGTTTCTCACCTTTTGTCAAAGTTCTTAGACCTTCTTCATGTTGCCAGAAGTTTCTTCATTTTACATGTTGATCATTTATAAAACAAAGACCTGGTCAGAGAAACTGAGACAGAAACCTTCTCTAATCACTGTTAACTGGTTTATATTTATGTATTTAAGGGGTTACATTTTCAGAGCAGTTACGTTTAATCTTGAGGACTTACTGTACGTATTTGGTTCATGAAATCCTTAGTGACCTCTCTGCGAACTCTGGCTTAACCTGAATGATTCAAACGAGCAAATTTCATGCTAACCTCACAAGGACAGCCGATCTCTATTTGTGGTTCATCAGATTCCCTGTAGCAGGTGCAGACTTAGGCAGACTACTTCCTGTAATGGATAGTTATGCTAGCAGCTTGTTCCAACTCTTTTCTTCTTTTCCAGCTTCTCTTCAAACAGATTGAACCAAAGACAGTAATTAATCACTGTCAATTCAGCGATTGGTTCCAACCTGCTGAGACCCAGGTTTGAGTACTGCCAGAGTGAATAAACCACGAAGAACAGGAAGTGGGGCAGGAAGTGACATGACAGGCTCTTCATACAGATGTGTTTTGATTTCAGTTGAGCTGCATAGGATAAATGTCACATTAAAAGGCAGAAAAGGTTCTGACGCAATTTCCCATGGTTTCATTTCTCATTCTTACCATCACTTTTAAAAAGTACAGTTTATTTTATGGATTTGACAAAGAGAAACGACTCTCCTCGTTTCCGTTTTGGTCACTGATTTTGTGAGCAGACGTCATGGAGGCAAACTAGGATAACTGTGGCTTCGTTTCCATTACAAATGGATGCAGATTTTTGTCTGTATTCTGCTGATGTTGAAAGAAACATAATTTCACAACTGTGGTGTTTCCATTACATAAGAAATAAAATTAAAATCACACAGGGATAAGCTGGTTCATGCAATAGAAGCATTTTTTTTTAGCATCAAATGAGTCACGTGATCAACAACTGGAAGTTTCCACTGGCACAAACTACAAAGAAGACAGGAAGTAGTTGGATGATGATGTCGCAATAATAACTTATCACATAAACAAACTTATTCATGTGTTATCACAGCTCTTATTTAATAGAAAAACTGCAATTGCAAAATTTTGTTTTATTCTACATTAGCTGAATATTGACAATCTGTTGAGCACATTTGCAGATTGTGACTCCAGTTTGAGTTCCTCGTGTTTTTGTCATTGAGACAGAGATTTTGTTGCTGTTCACCTTAACACACGTTTCCATTCACTCTGCATTTCTCTCAGGAACACGACAGACAGTACATGCACATAGGCACCATGGTAGAGTTTGCCTTTGCTCTCGTTGGGAAGCTAGATGTCATCAACAAACACTCTTTTAATGACTTCAAGCTGCGAATAGGTATGAATCGTCTCCTGCAACCTTAAAACTGCATATTTGTTTCCCTCTTTTTCATTTAGAATCCGTTTTGTTGAATATTTGTGAAGATTACCCCAATGTCTATCTCTTTTGGTTATGCTGCTGTTTTGCCAGGTATTAACCATGGGCCGGTGATAGCGGGAGTCATTGGGGCTCAGAAGCCTCAATATGACATCTGGGGGAATAGTGTTAATGTGGCCAGCAGGATGGAAACCACAGGGGTTCTGGGTAAAATCCAGGTAAGATGTCTGTATGATGCATGTCCATCAAGCGATCACTTTTGTCTCTGAGTACTGTTCATTGCTCTCCGTGTGTCAACAAATTCACCCACTTTAGACACAAAAAAGTTAGCCAGCTAGCACAGGTATGTTGGCAGCTTTATTATTTCTCAATAATCCAAAGGATTTTGTGACATTCAGGTTACAGAAGAGACCAGTGGCATCTTATCCAACCTGGGCTACATGTGCTCATGCCGCGGCATCATCAACGTGAAGGGCAAAGGGGAGCTGAAGACCTACTTCGTCCACACAGAGATGACCCGGTCTCTGTCGCAGGGGACCGTGATGCCCTGAGCACGCCTCGGCCGCCAAAACACACCTGGAAACAACAATCGCACAAAGCGGCACAGAAGTGATTTGTCATGCTCTGTAAGTAGAACCCATCACCAGAAGCCAGCGACGCACCCGACCGGCATCCATCAAGGAGGCCGAGGTGGGCCGGCGCGGTCCTTCAACGCTGCACTCTGAGTGGGTTTGCACCTCTCCAGTGTTACGAGGACGTCACTCTGAGGAGTCTCTTCACGGCCTAAAGGAGTGCCTGACTAAAGAGAGGGTGGCTGAATTAGTGCAGCTCTCAAGGACCCCCAGTCACCTGTCTGTAAAATAGCAGTGGTGTGGAGCTAACTACCCATGCCGGTGTCGCAGTGCTTCACGGCCTTATACTTGAGGGAATTGAGCCGCCTGTCGAGTCAATTTGTTTTTTTTTTTTGTTTGTTTGTTTTTGTTTTTCCAACTCTGTCTGCCTGATTGGCACTGAGAGTTGATTTTTGGTTCATTTCGTTTCCAAATGGCTGTTACAATAATTCTCGTCATATAGGGGCTGTTGGTGTCAACAAATTGCCAGCTTGATGGGTAGTTTGCCAAAAAAAAAAAAAAAAGATAAATAAAACCTGTGATTGTATTTCTAGCTTTATAGCTGCATATGTGTCCCACATGCCAACAGGTGGAGTCTGACTCATGAAGCAAGGGGAAAGGTTTCTGTTTTTTAAATAATGAAAGCTGGAGCCATGCCAACAGCATGTGTGTGAACGTTCACTGCCATCTTTTTTTTTTGTTATCCATTAAAACATTTGTATATAAATTCTCAGCGCGTGTTGTTTTAATTCTCCAAAAACTAAAAAGCCCACGCTGGAACCGTCATTCAGTGAAAACATGCACAATGAGCCTAAAAGTAGTTGGGACAGACTTTTGCTGTCGCCAATACCATTTACATTATTACGTTAAGCGTTCTTGTAGATCCTGATGGCTGTGGGCTGAAAGGATCTCCTGTAACAGTCCATATCACAGCGGTCCTGAGGAAGCCTCTGACTGTTTTGATCTCATGAAGATGAAACTCGGGGTCGTCCGTAACATTTTTCATTTTATGAAAATTCCTTCTTTGGCCCACAACAGAGTCGGTTAAGATCGTTTCAGACTTTCACGATTAAGGTAAGTTAGCATTACTTCCTTAATCAAAAAAATACGTTTTAAGTGCCTGAACTTGTAAATATTTTCATTTGGAGGATCAATAAACCATATATATGCTACAATCTAGGGTTTGTTTGTCTTTTTTTAAAGAAAATGTAAGCCCAAACTAAATAGAGAATCGTTCCAGATCAAAGCTGCGTTTTGAGTCATATATTCAGTTGGATTTTTTTTTTACCACTTAAAGAAAATGCAAGTAAAGAAATAATATCCAAGGCCATGATTAAATATTTTATTATATGCTGTATCAGGACACATTTGAATAAAACATTGCATAGAAATAACCTATAGAAGCACTTCATCTTGTCTCTTGTTTCACAAAAGCAACTCACTGCTCCATGAAAATGTTAACAAGGAAAATGTAGGAGATATTTTAAGCATGTTCGTATTAATATTCATAAATCCATGCGGAGAGAACAACGATGATCTTACAGGAAAAAGTGCCAAGGAGCAACAGACCAGATTTTACTCCACGGCTCCCTGAGGTGTGAAACCAATTATTTCTAAAGGCTTTAGTTACAAACTACTACCCCGTGTTACAGCACTGTTCACTTATTCATCCAGGTTTTTTTCCCTTCTTATTTGAAAGCAGAAAATATCACCTTGTGTGTTGGCTCCTAATCCTCATTAACAAACGCTGCGGTTCTAACACCAAACGAGACCGAAATAGCTCCCCGCCGCACTACCGAGAATAAAAGGTATATTTCAACCATAACACAAATATCAGTAGGCCGACTAGCGATAACATAAAACAGACTAAAGTTATTTGATGTACAGAGACGTTTCTGGTTGTGTAAGTTCACAGTTTGTGCACGAAAGGAAACGAGGAGCCTGGTGATTCAAAGAAGATGGTTAAGGATAAAACAGAAAACAGGTGTTTGAAAAAAGTGATGGAAAAAAAAAAAGCGGACTATGAATCCTATTCAATCTGAAACTCTATGTCAAGCATGTATCTGAAAAGGTAAACAGTGGTAGAAACTGTCCTATCACACAAAAACAACCAGGTGAAAAACACATTTATTATGTGAAGATGGAAGGAACCTTGTACATCAGGGTGGGACAGAGCTTTCAGAGTGGAACCACTGACCCATATCCTTCTGCCATACTCCAGATGATCCCGCTTTTCCTGTAAAAATCGGATTTGATCAAAGCCACGCGTGGGTGCCGCTTCGCTGTTCGGTTGATGGTTGAATTGAAACGACGGCCATATTCCGAAGACGACAGCAGAGCCACAGGTCTGGACTTCTCCTGTTAGGGGAGAGAAAGTGATACTTAGAACTGGACACGCTGTGGTGCTTTCAAAAGTCTCTGGATAGATTCAGAAATATCCCAAATATGAGCTGAATGTTTAGAAATAGTTTGAGCTAAATGTCTTCACACAACCTCTTGCAAGGTCGTTGCAGACAGAAAGGGGATCTTTGAATATTTTCTTCAAAGACCAGTCAGGGAATTTAACTTTGACTTCACACCATCTGTACGCAAACTCATTGTTGTCCTGGGTCAGACCAGTGGCAGTGGTGTCATCTACGAACTTCAGGAGTTCTGCAAACAAGTCAGCTGAGGCGCAGTGGTTTGTGTACAGAGAAGAGAAGTGGGGCGAGAACACATCCCTGGGGAGCACTGGTGCTGAGTAGATAAGGACAAACACTAACTCGTTAGTCATTAAATATTATATTAAATAAATTAAATAAACTAACTTAATAGTCATTAAAAAGATGTTCAGGAGTCAGGAGCTATCGTTACGAATTTAGATCTGTGTAAGTTTAAACAAGCTGCTCTTTTTACTGTCATTTCCTGATGACGGTAAACCAGATCAGTTTAGAAATACCTTATTAAGATAAACGCTAAAAAAAAGGGGGTTCGTAAGAGAAACGCTCTCTTCGCCTACTAAGATTTTCAATTTGAGATTCTGTACTGTTCATTTTATCACATTTCTTTTTGCATTTTCCACACAAAAGAGACTTTGTTTACAAGAATAGCAATGTCGAGGTGTGAAGGACAAAGAAAGTGTTGTAACAAAAACATTGCTGCTAAAATGAACGTCCAGAAGAACACGCTGCCAAGAAATCGACATTAGAGCAAAAAAAAAAAAGATCTTATTTGGTGGCTCCCCAACTCTACTACCACTTATATAATCTCGATAGGAAACAGCGCCCACTCCTGGCTCTGTGAGCTCCTCGTCTCGGTTTAATGGGTTTCAGCAAAAAATATGGGGCCAACAAGAAATAATCCAGTGTCTGAGCACACAAGAGAATAGTTTATTTTACATTCATATTCAAATGTAATCCTTGGAAAAGCAATGTCCTAATTCAGCAGGAACTGTCAGCAACCCTGACAGCCAACCACTCAACTCGGTGTAATTACAAGCTCAGCAGTGTGTGTTTGCCTCTGCTTTGTTCGTCGCTCTTTCTGCTTTCAGCGACCCAGAAACTCACTGTGAGCTACTTTTCCTTGACATGAATAATTACTTCGAGGAACTGAAAAGGCTTCAGAAAGCAAACATTAAACAAATGTCACAAAGCTCGCATGTCAGTGCCAGGGCACTAAAAATACTAAATCAACACCAACATAATTCAGGAGGTTTAATAAAAGGTAGAATGGAGGAATCAGTTGGTCCATTTGAGTCTTTTCTGCTCATCTGGGTCTCTCACACACGTAAAACACAAACAACTTCACTTTTGTCTCTAGAATACTTTGCTGTACTGTTTACTAGAAGGTTGCATCTTGGGTTGTGTGGGTTTTTTAAATTAAAGTGGAATTAATAACTCTCTCAGATAAGAGAGGCTCTCTCCTGGGATTCCTCCCTGGCCAGACTCAACAATAATTTCTTCATCTTTTTTCTTATCGTACTCTCGTGACCTTTGACATTTGACAAGCTCGAGTCTGAGATTCGGCTCAGGTTTCTTTGCGTTGCCCTTCCTCGAAGTGTTGCGCTACCTCATGTTATAGTGAACTTGCTGGAACAGAGACTCCTGGGAAACCTGTCAGAACAAAACTTACAGGTTTTGTTTTTGCTGTTTTTCTTTCCATGTCTGGAAAAATCTGTTAAAAAAAACTTCTCAATTTTTTTGTTTTTTTATTTTTTATTGTTGCTGCTAACATCGTTGGTGATGTGTTGCCACCTACATGTTCCAGACCATCAAACTGCCAACACCACAATAAACTCCTAATTTCAGTTTATGTCTGGACTACAGAGGGTGGCTGCCGATCACATCAGGGTCTGAAACCTTCTGAAATGTGCTTTGGTCTAAAAGAACCTGAATTGAATGTTTGAAAACAACTTCAAAGGGTAAATTTGAAACAAACACAACGGAGAAACCTACCAAAAGAATGCAATATTCAGTGAAACAAGGTGGTGGCAGTATCATGATCAGTTGTTATTTTGTTGTTGTTGCCTAACACCTTCAGGTGTCTGCATTAAAGCTGGAAAGGAGTAGATTTTATTTTCCACCAGTTTGGATGGAACTTTTGGTTTGGTTTAAACTTGGATCCAAAAAAAAAAAAAAAGAAAAAAAAGAATAACTTAATGATGTGAATGTTTAAGTTTTAGAGTGGCCCAGTCAAAGTCCAGAAATAAATCTGTTACAATGTGACAGATCTGGAAAACATTTCCTCAGACAAAGTGGAAAAATATTGACAGAAACAAAGAAAACTGAACAAAAGATGAAAAAAACTAAAAAAAATGGTTAGACAAAGTATTAATTTAAGGTAGGCAACTGTCATATTAAATGTAGGAGAACTAGAAAGAAGATTTTTATGATCTGATTTTTACTTTACAGCATGTTTACAGGCCACTAATATGGCTTTTTCTATTTAACCCTTAACCCTCACCCCTGGAAAATACAATGGAAAAACGCCATGTGGGCGTTCCACTGCATGGAAGGGGTTAAGGCAATAAAAGAATAGAAGAATTAAACTAGGTGAAGTGACAGAGTTACTCATATGTAGCTGTTACCTCCTCGTTTATGTCGAGTCCTCGTTCTCTCGAGTGCTTCTTGGTGTGGTATTGCTTCTTCGTCTCGAAATCCTCAATGTTACGATACATTCGGTCAAACATGGACACTTCAGTGATCTGAAAATGGAGAAGATGCCAACAACATGAATGTGTTTTGCAGCCTTTACAGCTTCGGTTTTTGCCAATATGTGTTTGGAATATATATATATATATATATATATATATATATATATATATAGAAGCAGAAGTTTTCCATCTTCTGCTCTACAGAATCGTGTCGCCACCAGTGCAGAGCTTGCTCAACATCAAAGTGTGAGAGTGTGTCTAGATGCCAAGCATGTTAATATGCCAGGTTTCGAGGGAATGGTTCTTTGTAGCTAAAATGTTATGTTTGTTTGTCAATCTGTTAATCTAAAAGGTTTTGAGGGAGGTTTTCTGACAAAAATGATTCGTAATATGATATTCAACAGTTGATTAATAAGCAACCACTGAAAGCATCCTGAAAATGTGCAGGCTTTGGAATGAGGAACCGTAAAAGACCAAATTAAAAGACAAAATATGAAACATTACCATGAAACCTAGAGAGGTATTACGAAAACTTTAGAAGTCAATATATTAGAATAGTAGGTTAAAACTTAATGTTGTTTCAAATGTGACGAGTACAAAGCTAACAATTGAACCATCAAAGTTCATTTTATAAAGGTTATAAATGTACTATTTAACGTATAAGGGTGTCGAGAGGACCCCATGTGGTGAGCTGTTGACCCTGCGCGCGATTCCAGAGGGCGTGGAGCGGAACCTCACGTCGGACTGACGTATATGCGCTTTTCCTCCGCCCCCCGCGCGCCATCCATTTTTATCTATTTATTATTTGTTTATTGTGCGTTTGGTTTTCGACGCTTTCCGTCCGACCGCCGTGACATCTTTCTCGCAGTGACTCATTATAATTTGTACAAAAACGAGAATCAGGGTGCTGACATTTAGTAACAGTATCAGTTGAATTCCACTCCATTAGCTTCATTAGCATTACCTTTGCCTTGCTGTTGAAGTAACACATTTCTTTGGGCTCCTTACGCTGCGGTGAGATTAAACTTAAGATTGAGGGTTTAGCCTCCTCTTTGGTTTGATCCTCGGATGAAGCGTCCATCTTCCACACAAGCAAAACAAACGAGCCGACCTACCCGAAGACGGGAACTGTCACAGTCTGAGAGAATGCTAACGTTTGTGGTTGCTAGGATACCGAGCGGAGGTCGGATGTGATGCGTTCAGAGGTTCACTCTTTGACTCGGAAATGTGAGTTTCTGAGCCATACTCTGCCGTGTAACCTTTTAGGAATTGATTTTAGTAACACCCAGGGAAAGCAATTGACAAATTTCTTCATGTGATTCGAGCTCAGTATAAATACAGATGTTCTGTCTAATTTAACTGGCCCTCGTAAACATCTAAGGACGGCACGTTGTCTCACCGCTGTTATTCTCCGCCTGCAGTGGCATTTGTCCCTTGGAGGGCCTTCAGACCTCTGTCACTTAATTTGTTTTGTAACTGTGACAGCAAATAGTATTAGAAGGCCTGGACACAGTATGCCTCAAGGACATGGCATATGTGGCTCAATTATGGACGACATTTCAAAGTTTCCTGGCAATGATTCAAAATATGTATTATTTATTTATTTATTTATTTTTTAGATATTCATATAAATAACCATCCAGTCCATTGGCGATGTATAAAGTAGATGGTGCGGTACCAGTTAATCTGAACAAATTGAATCTAAAGGTCAGACAGACTGGCAAAATTGTGAAATGGAAGGTATGACACATCCATCCATCTTCTTTACCCGTTTGATCTGTGCTGGGTTGCAGGGGCCTACTGCCAGGGGCCATTGAGCAAGAGGCAGGGCACACCCTGGACAGGCTGTCAGTCCATCATGGGAGTTGCCAGCTAATCAAGCATGCATGTTTTTGGGCCTTGCCGGAGTACCGGGAGAGAACACTGAGAACATGCCAACCTGAGAAGCTGAGATTTGGTTGTAGGACCGTCATGGGAGGGAACAGTCAGTACTAACATCTGCTCCACATTTTCCTAAAATTACACCAAGTCTTCTTTGCAAACTAGCTCTAGCTGAGACAGACACTAATAGCCATTTTCATTTACAGCGACAGATTCCTTGTTCAATTTATTGCTGGAACATGATCAGACTGTGCTGATACATGAATATTCAGTGATCCAATCCACTCCGTTTTAGCTCTGGCTGTGTGTTTCAGGTTGTCACCATGCTGGAACAGCCTCAAGTCCTGAGGTTTGAGATGTTCTTCCAGAATTACCCTGTATTTAGATCTATTTTCCAAAAATCTCTGACAAACTTTCTTTTCCCTGCTGAAGCTAAGCAACCCCAGCATTAAGTCTCCACTGTATGCTGCGTCTACTATATATATGAAAGGGTGCAAACTTCTTTTTTTTTTTTGTTTTTTTTTTGTTTTTGGTCAAATAATTGTACATATAAATTGCATCTGTGACAAACTAATTGGAGCAGCTTTCCAGTTAACCTATTAGCTTTAATTAATCAGACCCCGGCCACCTTCCATAGACTGTGAGCCAATCCCACCTGCTGCTATTTCTCTCTTCTTCCTCCTTGTAATTATGACAGCGTTAGCAGGGGGTAGCTAATGCAAGGACGCCACTCTGCTGAGAGCTGTGTCTGACTGCGACACACAACGCCACACACACTCTCACACACACACACTAAACAGACCACATGTGGCTCTGGAGAGCGAAGATTTGGACCGCCAGTGGTTCTTTCCACCAGCAGCGAGGACAGTCAGGGGGGATATGTGGACAAAGCACAGATAAGGGCACATGATCGTCACCAGCTTTCTTTCATTTCAGAGGTTGTCTCAGAGCGCAGGAGTAATTACTGCTGACATTTCGGAGGGATATATTGCTATTTATCGGGGACAGGGGCTGCGGTGGGAATGAAACAATCCGAGGACTTGGGGTCGGCCATTCAGCAGGGCTGAGTTAATAAAAACAAGCCACTGCTGTCACTGCGTCTCCCATGAAATTTTCCACTGCTCATTTAAAAAGAAAAAAAAAAAAAAACGGAACAAGAAGTTTCGATACTCTTGTTACAAATGAAATTTCACACAGCTGTACTGTGCTGTCCAAGTCCCTACAACAGCATGAAACCAAACATCCGTATTCACTGTGATGATGTCAAAAAAGACAAATTTTCTGTATTTCAAAATGGAAAATGAGGCTCACTTCTTTTTGTGGGAAAAAAAAAAAAAAAAATCCCAGGTCAGGATCTGTACTTGCAATACGTCAACAGCGACACCACCAACTACAACCTCATGCATCTCTGAAACAGACTTTTACAGATGTTACGAAAATGGAGGAAAACTGTTTTGTCAAGCATAGATTCATTTGAAAACTGAGCATGGCCTTAAACAAAATGTTACATGGGGGGCCAACTTCCCAGTCACCACAACTATTAAATAAGAATATATTCTCTGTATGAAGTCAGTTGTCCTGCAGGCCCTTCTCCTGCTCAAAGCAGCACCTTAGATTGCTTATGCCTTGGGCCGACTTTGACATCACAAGAAATTTATGGGGACTGTTAGTTTGAATTGTACCAATCAAATATAGTAACATTTTGATGTGTCTGTGTTAATGTGTCAAATCCGTTTTGTACAAAACTAAGTCATTTAATACCTTTCTTGTTCCTATTATTATTATTATTATTATTATTATTATTATTGTTAAATATTTGGAAGCACAATGGATCTATTTCAGTAAAACGAACGTAAACATTCCTGGAGATGCTAGTTGAGCATTGGTATAACACTCCCCCCTGGTGGACAACACAGGAAACACAGCATATGTGGGTAAAAGGGAATGAAGCTGTAGTTTATTTATTGTTGTTTATTTAAAGAATAAATGAAAACCATTTCTACATTAATAATGTCTTAATGTTTTCATTGTTATAATTATTAGACAGATGTACTCAGATAAGGGAATTGATATAAAAGCAACATGAGGCTAAAAAGGACAAAAAGCATAAATAAAAGTCAGTTTTTGAAAATTACGTCCCATCATCCCTCTACTCAAAACAAAGCCTCGCATGTTATCTCTTTATGGACACGTCAACATTTTATGATTTCTGGACGTCAGGTTGATAATCAAATGAATGTATTTCAACACAGGACTGTTTTGTTCTGTATATATCAGTAGTAGATTTGTCATTTGCAAGAATCTGACTGAGCTTGAGCTGTTTTGCAAAGAAGGATGAGAAAAAAAAGTTCCACTCTAAGTGAGCAAATTACAGAGAGAAATACCTAAAAAGGAGATGCAAAAAGGAGATTTTTTAAAAAAAGTAATGCAAATGTTACAATATTCAGAAAACAGCAACAACTTAAAAAAAGAGATTCACCCTTTACCTCCCAAATGATGCATAATTTTAAATTTGATGTATTATTCTAAAAAATACATTGAAGTTTGTGATTGTAACTTAACAATATGTGGAAAATTTTCGAGAAGTATTTGTATGTACACAATCACGCTTTTTATTTCACACATGATGTTGGAGCAGATCTAATGCATCAATTCCAGATTCATCCAGCAGATGGCAGCAGCCACAAGCGGTCAGCTGTCGCCTAATAAAGCCTACCATGACAGGATCTTAACCAAAGCAGCTGACCTTTTCTGGTATTGTTGTTTCCGGGAGACTTTCCTTACTGCAGTTTTACTTTCTTGAAGAATTATCAACTAAACCTTTAGTATTCTCTTAAAACAATCAGTTTCTATCTGTCTGTTTACCCCCCAAGATGTTTCTGTTACTACAACATACAGCTCATAAATTAAAGTAAAATTGTGAATTCAGTGACTTAAATGCTTTAATTTTTCACAAATATAATACGAGGCGCTGTTTTGTCACGTTATTGTTTTTGTTATAACTTGTAATGATCCATATTTGGCCTCTTAAGTTGCTCTCCTGTTGTTCCTTGATGACCCGACGTCTGCTCATTTCCGAAATCTGACGGAGATTCACCGAGCCGAGCGACCCAGCCCCTCCCGCCGCTTCGCAGACTCTCGCCTCGGCTCCACTCCGAGGAGGAACCCGGTGCCCCCTGTCTGATCGTTTCCAATTACGTTACCCCAAGATGGAGGTTTGCAGATGGCACGGCTAACACTCACCAGTCCCCGCAGCCATCCGTGTGGCTTCCATGACGCTTTTTTCCAGGACCGGAGAGACCGTGCTCAATCTTTCTCTCGTTTTTTGGAGGCATCTTCCACTTAGGAGGTAGTGAGCTCGGGGGATCTGGTCGAGGCAGCCATGAGCTCCGGGGAAGGAGCGGAGGAAACCACGAAGGACGCCGGCGACATAGAGGCGTTCTTTAAGACCGGTAAGGAGTGGGAGACCAAGCTTCCTTTGGTCCAACTACTAGATGGACATAGTTTCCCATCTGTGTGGTCTTCTTAGTGGTTCATAATGAAAACAGTCTGTAAATTCCCCTCATATGCTTAAGTGAAACGCATAGTAAATAGCCAAGGCTAATGCTGTTGTGTATATGTCCTATCTGATCGATTTCTGCTTCTACAACATATAGCTCAGCATTAGCAGGACTGCTAATTCTCCCGAGTTCCATTTTCGGACACCTCCTCGATTTTGCTGTGTTTGTCTGGTTCTGGTGTTTGGAAGTTCAACCCTGTCCTCTTGTCTTAATATGGTTATTAAACGCATACAGCCCAGCAGTTGCATAGTAAAACACAAACAATAGAAAAAACAGCTGGAGTTAAATTGTAAGGAAAACTGGAATGTTCTGCTTTAGCCACCAGACCTGTATGTGTCAAAGAGACATTGAGTCAGCCTATAGTACAAGAAGAGTGATTTATTTTCGGCTACAAATGGAGTATTTAATATTTATTGCATGAACCCACTGTTTAATAATGGGCTGGTTGTTTAATCCACATGTTTGAACACTGTGCTCTGTGTGCTAGCCTGGAAGCTAAGGACTCCTGGCTCAGATTTGGTGGATCCTCGCTGCTGGCTAGTGGATGCTAGCTCCTTTAAGCGGAGCTAGCTTGACTGTGGGTGGACCAGTCACCAGTCTGATTCATGTTTTCCCAGTTTCTCTGCAGATTAAGCGAGGATATAAATAATGCGTGTCTGTTCAGAATAATGTATTCTCTTGGCGTTGGTATGCGTTGTTTCCCATGCTGTCACAGCGAGCACAGCCGCGCAGGCTATGTAAACAATACATGGCGTGGCACATATAACCTGGGTGTGCACTGAACAACCAAAGCTAGCTTTTTTTTACCCCCCGTCCCCCAAATAGCTACCATGGCTAAATGTTACCTTTTTTTCTCCCCAGTACCAGCCACTGTCTTATTTCCGTAATAAAACGAGTAATGTAACGTGCCGTCATATACTAAGCGCTTCTTTTCACAGACTGTATAATAAAATGCTAGCATGTTATTTCAGCAGGCTAATTTTTGAGTGAGGACTGTATGGTGTAAGCAGATGCGGGCCTATAGTCGGTGCAACAATGGCTCATAAACTGTGAATTCCAGAGCTCCTTGTGGAGATTCAAGCGGTCACTTAAACATAAGGTTATGTTCTATTTTAACCCAGCATACTGAACATAGAGAAAAATGTGTGAGCTGGGTATTTGTTTTGATGCTTCCATGTGTTTAAACACCCATTAGGTAGGTGGGTTACCTCAGAACTGTATATCAAAACAAATGTTAAAACCTCACAGGGCAATGCAGTTTTTTGAGATGTACAGAGTAGTTAATGGTTAAGAATTAGGATGGCTACAGCGAATTTAAAGCTGTTATTCTGGGGTAATATACGGCATGTCCCTCAGTTTACACTAGAATTGCTAAAAAGTTGTCACTCAAAATTAAGGGGGAAAAACACAAGTAAATATTGCCAAGAAAGTTTCAGAATATATTTGACAAAATGGCATTTAATTGACCTGTAATAATTCAGCTATTTTCATCATTAGAAACAGTCACGGCTCAACCAAACCATCTAATCCAGCTTGTACTTTTTCAGTGTAAACATCATAATTTAATTAGAAATTGAGATAAAAAAAAGAATAAGTTTTGATAGACTCAAGATGTTGAAATGTCTACTGAAGCATGAATTTTGAATAAGGTTTTATTTATTTTTTTAGGTTTTAAAAAAGTTTAGGTTTTTAAATTTCTGAGTTTTTTTCTAGCAAATTTTAGACTTTTCAAAGTCAGAAATTTCCTTGTTTTTCTAGAAAATTTCTGAGATTTTTTTGGCAGCAATATACTCTATTTTTTTTAACCTACAATGACAATTAAAATACCAGGAAACATTTGCAGGTGTTTTGAGTAAATTAGCCAATTAGGTCGTGAGACATACCTGTATATACAAACAAACTGACTTTTTGTACAAAACACACACACACACACACACACACAAGGTGAAAGTGATGCACTGGACCTCAGTGAGATGTCAGATTTTGGGGAATACTTAAATAGATGCTGTTAATAAGCAGCAGAATGCAGCGCTTTGACTTGCCACCCTCTGGCTCCTGTGGTTTTGGGTCTAGCGAGATAACGAGCCGCAGAGGGAAGTTCGGTATCCGCATTGAGGTGATCTTTTGGTTTCCGCTTAAAAAGTGAAACAAGAAACATTCTTGCAAACACACTTTGTTTTTTTTTTGTGAAGTGCACATCCTTCATATGGATTTCTACTATTCTTCTCTCAAATTACAACAAAGCTATCTGCAGAGAGCCATAAACACCTCCTTATCTCACTTGGACCATTTATTACCTTTAATTTAACAGGTTGAGAAGCATTGCCGATTTAACCTTTTTATGCGTTTATGGCAGTGGCGCAACCGCTGCAGCAGAAGCAAATAAAAGAGGTCTCTGGAACAAATCTCCGGCCGCCGCTGTTAGCCGTGACAAGACTTTTTTCCTGGTGCGTTTTGTCAATCATTGCTGATGTGATGTGCATTTGAAGTCTTGCGACACAACAAACCCTGACCGGCATGTTGTTGTAATGTAGTCTGCGAGACCTAGAAACATGTGGGCAGATCTAAAACTGTGGGAAAATGTTCCAAACATGTTGCATGTTCTTAGATAGAGGTAGAAGTTTTGAATTTAACAGGGGAAAAAAAAACAACCTTTATGTGAATTTTTGTAAACTCAAAATTTAATGTGCAGAACTACATATGTTGTTGATGTGCTTATCCATAGATAATGCTGGGAGTTTTGAAACATTTAATGAAAAGGAATTGAAGAAACTGACATAATTTCATAATGCAGATCAATGGAAAACATCCGTAATTTGGCGACTCAAGTGGCGCATATCAAGTATTATGTCTAGAATAAACCAGTCCAAATTAGATAACCGATGTTCTATATTTTGCAGCAGAGCTGATTGCAGTTTGTTCAGATGTTTGCCACTAATCTGTTGACGTTTCCAAAGAAAAGCTGTCTAGATGTGGAATAAAAATGACAACAAACTGATTAGATTAGCCTTTAAAGCTAATGTTCCTGATTAACTTTCTTGTTCTGATCACTGATTCCAGTTTTGAAGACGGTGTGTGGCTAAGACCGATGCTACTTTTTTTAAATAGCACGAGTGAAGGGGAGGAGGAGACTCTTTCTGTGTTGCTTGTGAACTTCCTCTTCATGTATTTGAAAAGTCTTGTCATGACTTGCAAAGTCTGAGGTTCTTCCCACAGGAGCCCCTCCAACCCCCACATCAAACTCCATACACATCTTTCCTCTCCGGTTCTTCATCATTTACCATCTTTACTCAACTGTCTGCTTTCTTTACTTTCTTGCCTGTTGCCTGTTTAATTATTATTTTTTTGCCCTTTATTTATTTTTCACCAATATCTATTTCATGTTTTTCTCCTCCTTTGTTTTAGTCACATTGTTTCGGGTTTCTTTGTTCTGAGACAAAATGAAACCAAAACAAGTGTCCTGTGTGTGTTTCACTGGAAGCTAACGGTAGAAAATCCACCACTCTTCAATACAGACATTTTTATTTTTAGTGTGTGTGTGTGTGTGTGTGTGTGTGTGTGTGTGGTTTTTAAGTGTCTTAATGTTAAAATTATTGTTCGTATTTGTGCTGATAGTGTTTCTGCTCAATGCATTAAGATGAAGAGCCCCCGCTGGCCCTTGGCTACTTGACAGCCTTTAAACCATTGTAAGCCATTCATATACTTGCTCTGTAATATCTGAATGAGCATGCTGTGTGTTTGTACAATAAAACAAGGGGAAACAGACAAGTACGAGGAAAAGGAAGCAGAAATCTGATCCGGAGCCCATGTTTATGACTCGGGTCCCATTCATCCAGCATGAGGTCTGCGAACACAGATGAGAAGACGGACGCTCTCCGAGGCTAATGGCTATTGATCTGGTGAGATGGAGACTGATTGAGCTCCATCGGTGGAAGGTTTCCTCCAGGCTCAAAGCTGCCGAGTCAGTCACACAGCACAGGCTAAAGCCTAATGCGGCGCGAAGTAGATTTGCGTTATCGTCCTGTCTTTTTTTGGGATGGAAGGATACAAATGATTGCAATGTTGTGTTCAACGTAGACTTTATACAGATTATAAGCCCCTCGTTTCCCCATGCGTATGTAAGCCCTGAAATGTACTAAAGATGTCTGGAGGTCAGGTGTGTGTGAATAGCATATTTGCTTTAGACTTCTTGTTCACATAGTAAAATGTCAAACACATTAGAGAGAGGGACAATTTGTGAATATGTCAGCAATTCCCTGAAAGGCTTTTAGTGAGGTAGCCTGTTGGCAAGAGTGAATTTGGGGCTCGAAGGTAACATTTCCAAGAAGGAAACCAAGACATCTGTCTTGTACTTCCTCACAGGACATGCTGCTCCCAGTGGGATGTGCCTAGAGGGTCACTGGTCAGTTTGCCCCATTCCCATCTTGTCCCCTTGTAATACGTGTTGTGCCCCTACCCACCTGTCTTCTTTTTTCAGTTTTGGTAATTATTGTGAGAAGTGGCAGGGTGTTCCCAAGTGGTCTGTAATGTAAAAGGTGCGTGCAAATGCTGGCGTCGCGTAACCACGATGCGACCCAAAGTCGACTGTTTGGCTTCGGGTGAAGTATGGGAGCGCCTTTGTCAGACCAGACGTCCTCTGACGTGCGAGACCCAGATGTTTGCAACTTACATTTTGGGAAAATTTTGTGTCATGCTTTGTTTTTGTAGTAATTGTGCAATTGTCAGATGGCATTTGCACCTTGAAATCACTGGTTGGAAAAGCGGGTATAAAACATGCCCATGGTAGGTTTGAATATTACAAAAGGTTCCCTGACAAAAAACTTCTTTGGGTACAACTTGGGTATAAAACGGAAAAGCAGTGATGAAATGACCAGCACCCGTCAAGGAGAAGTCCTAGTTAGCTTCAAGTAAGTCCTTTCAGCTGTATTTCTAGCTCTTTCCACATGATAGGTCTCCTTGCTCCATTGCAAAACCCAATCACCTAACAGAGGAAATGCTTTTCTGAGACCTTCACAAGGCATCTTGGTTTTCTTTTCGGCTGTTATCCGTGTGTGATGGCCGCAGGTCAATGGTGGCTTGTAGCCAGAGCAGTAAATAAAGAGCTAAAGGCAAAGTCCCTGCTTTACCACGACAGACTAGAATAATGCCCTCCTTACACCAGATTAAAAAAAAAAAAACTACTGTCCAAACCTTTTTAGAAGCAAAGCGAAGCAAACAAAAAAAGCTATGTTGAAGGACTGAATTATTACCCATGCGTCCTTTAGACCCAGAAGTGTTTTTATGCTTTTATTTCGTAGCTGGTCAAAGACGACTGCTTAAATAAACCGCATACGCTTTCTAAACATTTACATTGTTAAGTAGTCTGAACTTCCCAGATTTCCGCTCTCTTCTTTGTCTCCCGCTGAAAATGTCTTGCTGTGAAGGGCATGTCTGAGAAGCATCTGTGGAAATAAGCTGCAACAAATTGTCCACACATTCTTTTGAACATCCTCACCATTTGACTGTGAAAATGGCTTACAGAACAGGATATTTGACCCCTGGAGCCTTTAACGACAATTTTAGCTCAAATGAGCTTTCACGCCTGCTTGGTAATGCTTTCGTACAAATTTAAGAACCGTGTAATTAGGCTTGTCGCGATAAACGATAAATCAATTAATCGCACAATAAATTAAACCTATTGACCTCATTTTAATTATCGGCTTTATCGTCTCTTCCTGCCTTTTTTTCTTTCTCTTGATGACACTGAATGAAAAAAGGCTCAGCTCTAGTTCCGGTGTTCTCCTCTGACCCTCCCTTCCTCATTTCCTCAGTGTAGTGTCCAGCGCACACTACACAAGTTGTCGGCCGATTGTCGGCCCATTTCCAAACCTGAGAGATCACACATTAGCCGACAGAAATCCTAGGTATAACGGTTCGATTGGGTTCGTCGTGCTGTGTGGTGTCCAGCCACATGGGCACAAAATAATGGCTACAAGTCCAGTTAACTAATTTTAAAATCAGGCATTAATCAATGCTTTACTAGAATCTACCTGCAATGCATAGAGTCAGCGTAAAGTCCTGACTGAATGAAAATCATTATAACCCATTTATCTCACGTTAACAAAGAGCAGCTGAAAACTTAATGGGTTTATCAACTGCGGTAGCAATTTGGCTCCAACTCCTCTCCTTGTCATTTCTATGTTCTTTACACGAAATGTACTAATGTAGAATGAATCTGCCTACGTGAACAGATTCAGTGCGTTTCAAAGAGGACTTCTCCACTTTCACGTGGTTCACACGACGATGAGCCGTGTGAAGCCACTACCGTTTGCTCTCTGTCGACAGCTTTTCACGCTTCCTCATTTTCACAGGAGTATGTTGGCTTTTTTTTCTACCCTGGTTAACCCAGTCACCTGTATTATCTTTCAGACAATGAACTAGGTATAGTCTTTCAATGAAGCTTCCTTACACGGATAGCTGTCGAGGCGTATCTTAGCACAGAGAAGGCCATGTGACAAAAACAGGGAGCAGCAGCAGCCAATTCAATCTCTCTTTCATTGTGAATGTCATCGTAAAGGGTGGAAAAATTTGGTTGGGAGACCGCACAATTATAAAGTGACAGGACTCTAGAACCAGGGACTCCAAAGTCAGCCATTTAGAAATCTCAACATCTCAAGTTTTGTTGCCTCTAGTTTGAATCCACACTAGAAATGCCTAGAAGGTCAATCTAGGGTCGTGGAACCTGGCTGAGCACACACTGAGAGAGCAAAGCCATTCTGTAAACTGATGATCTGCACTGTTTTGTATTTAGCCCAAAGCGTGTATGATGTCAGCTCGAACTTGTCTGTGCATCGCTGAAATCGAATCCACTTGAACAAAAAGAACCAGACTGCGATTAAGACGGAACAATGTTCACTTCTCACGCTGAGAGGTGTGTCTCAACAGGTTCTTAAGTTTTCTTGGACGGAAAGAGTGACTTGTGTAAAGGAGCGAGTTAAAGAAACCTTTTTCAGTTCAAAAGTCCGAATGTTTGTGATCTTGATCCTGACCCTACAGATTACATGTAGACAGCAGCTGGATGGGAGCAGGACAGGTTCCTCGGCTCGGTTGGCTTGATGTTGTCGGCTATACAGGCTTTGAGCGTGTTGGAGGTGAGAGATCATTGGATTATGCACGCTGACCTAATCTAATCTGGTCTTTATTCTTCTGGATTACTCTCTTTTTCGGTTGGAGACTACCAATGTAGAGACCTGGAAAGAAAGGTAAGGAATTAAAAAAATAATAATACTAAGATAACCAGTCATACAAGGAAAGCAACAATTGAACAGAAAAAAATAAATAAATGTATTCTGTCGTTAATGTTCATGTAAAAAGTTTTATTCCTAGGATACATTGTACAAGAGCTATCCCAAGGGAAGATGTATTTGATCCCTTGTAGATGTGGGGTTTTATTTATCTGGCACTTTTTGGCACCAGTGTCACCATAGCAACAGCAGCTACCATGAAGTGTGTTGTGTGTGTGTGTGTGTGTGTGTGTGTGTGTGTGTGACCCATGTTTTCTCTTTAGGCTCATTCTTAAAATAGATTTTCTAAAGGACCCGTGTCATGACTGAGAACTTTACTACTCACACAGACACATTGAAAGATGCAGATTCTGTCACCTGGCTACAGGGCAGACGAGTCTGGAGGTTGTAAGGGTACATGCCACTGAGTTTAAGGGTTTTAAGTTTTATGTGCAACACACACAAACCATGCAGCCTGCGCCAAGAGCTGTCAGTCAGGTGACAAACCAAGGTGTTTTCAATAGAAGTTGGGCGAAGTAAGCAGAAAAGTTTTCAAATTGACGTTTGACGTATTTAAAAAATTTGACTTTTGTGGTGAGTTAAAGCTTGACATGAAGGGATGCACTGATAAGTCAGCCAATTTTCAGCTTGATATGTTCTCCTGTTTGGGAACTCAAAAACCTAACTTATTGTTCTGATAAGCTAACACAACGTTAGCCAGGCTACTAAACTGAACTGACAGCAACACTCTGCGGTATTAAAGTCCCATAAATTAAGGGACGACGACCCTTAATTTATTGTTATCAGCGAGGTGTTTGGAAAAACAAATTATAATTTCTAATGGCATGAGGTGTTTATTGAGGCGGCTACGACGGAGAGCTTAATTTTGGTCGTTGTCGGGTATATTGCTTCTTCGCCAATACCTTATCCAATTTTTGTCTTTGTTTCGGTAAATTGCTAAAGTAACAAACTGACCCTCCTTTAGAAGTTGACTCCTGTCTGTCATGGACCATACGGCGTGTAGAAATGTTGGTACACTTCAAGGAAATACACCTGGACACCACTAGCTTAAGGTTAACGCTAACAATGCTAAATATTACATTGCTGAAGACAACTTAAAAAGTTATTGCATACATCCAAGTGGCATCAGTCTTGCTTGTTTTATTGTTTTATTATTAATTGATTAACGCTTATTGCAGGAAGACTAAAAATAAATATATATAGCCGTTAATGAAAGTTTTTAAAGAAAAATGGAAATGGGTTGAAAAGGGTAGGTGGCCGGTCAGACTTTGGAGAAACCAGTTTGGAAACCATTCACAAACTATCTGCTCTGGTCTAGGAATCATCCTATTGTCAGACTGTTTATGATAGATTTAAATTAGATATTATTTTGCTTTTTTTTTTTTTTCAATTGAAGAAACGTGTAGCACACACACACACACACCAGCATGCCAACCTCTCGCCTCTTAGTGTGTTTATAAAAAGGTTCCTGTCCCACTTTCCACCTCCCCCCCCCTCTCATCTGCCGTGCTCCCGTTCTGTAATTTCTCCGGCGTGACAGCTAATTGGTGTGAGCTCGGGGAGAAATTTGCTGCCTCGTTGCCATCTCCTTACAACAAACTGGAACCAGAGAGGGGAAAGAGTGGTGCAGGCGGTAAAGAGAAACATGGAGAGAAGATGGAAAAGAGGGAGAAGACAGGAGGTATGTTGTTGGGCGGGTGGTGGGAGGGGGGGGATCACATTTTTGCAGAGAAATCTCTTTCTTTGCATATTCCTCTCTGAAAAGCATAAATAACAACCCCGAGAGTGTGAATAGCGATGCAGATGTGTAGAGAGAGTTGAGTAAGTCTGTTTAGAACCGAGTAGAAACAAAGAAGAGGAAGTGTAGTGCCAGCCTGAGTAAACAGTTTCAGCTTAATGAATAGCGTCACCGTTACTATAGAGTTATCTCTCAATTGATTAGAATTGGTGGAAAAGATAAAATTGCCAAAAGGGTCTCCGCTGCTATTTTTAAGAGTATAGAGACTGAACCAAACTGGGACAAGTCCTTAAAGACCATTGCACTCGTTTTTCTTTGGGTCTCTCTGGTGCATTCAAAACTGCCTTCTCACCACTGCCCTCCCCTATCACTCACAATTCCTCATTCTTATTCTCACTACCGTTTTCACATCTTTTTTGTTTTCCCCCTGAAGCTACGGAGCTAGAACGCCATAGAAACTGATCCGGTCAGTGGCTTGTAGAAAATCCAACTGTCAACGGCAGGAGGTCTTTGAGATCGTCGCCTGGCGGTCCTGGTTCAGGCTGGCTCCCCGTGGCACTGATCTTCACAGCAGAGCTGAAGTTTTTTCATCTTGGCCACCTAACAGGGCCAGTCTCACTCCTGGGATCCATTTTGAGGGCACACAGTATGATTGCATCGACAGTTTGCCAATTGAGAGTTTCTGTACAAAAGAGTTCACGCTGTAGCCTGATTAAGGGGCTTTAAGCACATCTGTCACACAATTACGAATTGATCTTCTCGTTGGGCAATCTTTGCTACAAAAAAAATACAAGATAATTTGCGAATTCTCTCGGTTAAGATTTATTTACGATCAATGCTAAAGTGAACAGTTCAATTTACAGGAACAATCTGGAACTTGTAAGCAATTACAGACTTTTTTTTTTTTATCAGTCAAGCTAAAGTCCACAAAGATTTACTAATGATTAACTGAGCTAAAGATTTATTTCACATCACCAAATATTCTGTTGCTCCAGCCTTAAAATTATTTTAAATGCATTTTTTTATTTGCACAACAAAAAAGTTTTACGTAATTGTGATTAAGTTTCATTGAGTCTAAATGCATAGTATTGTACTCGTACTCGTATTAGGGCTGCAACTAACAGTTATTTTAGTAATCAATTATTCTATCAATTCTGATAATGAATTGATTATCGTATAAAAAAATTGGGACATTCTACAGATTTTTCATCTCCACCACTTTTTTTATACTATATTAAAAATACATCAACAGATTCAATAAAGAAGTAACCCAATTCCTCTTTTAAATAAGGAAATATATTTTATTACCTATAATGTAATTAGATAGCATCCTTTTAGTCAATGTGAATTAGATGAAGCTAAAACCATCCCACTTGAGGACTTTTGGGTAAAAAATATTTACAGACGAATGTTTTTATTTTTACCTTAAATGCAAAATGTACATATTTGCTTATTTTCAATTACTAAATCAGTTGACGATTATTTCAATTGAATTAATCAGATTAATTCATCACGATTAATCGTTTCACAAAGTATCATAAATCTCTTCATTCTCTCTCTCTCTCCAGGTATGTCATATTAGTTTCTAGTGTGATTTGCCAAACCATAAAATGTCTTGAATGAATGACCTCTTACTCAACATGTTGCTACCCACGCCTCCCCTTGACATTTGCGTCTTTTGTCTGACCCCTGCAGCTGTGTCCTTGAAAACAACAGCTGATTACTCACTGTTTTTGCGCCACACACCTCCAGTTCAGTCAGCATGAGCCACACGATTAGTATTTCCAAATGAAAGGGAGAGATGGAGGGAGGGGGGGGTCCGTTCCTATTTCTGCGTGAGTCAAATGATGAGTGGGCCTGCCGAGAAGGGGAAGTGTGGGAGGCCCACAGAAAGGGTGGTCTCCAGTTGACGCGGGCGCAGAGACAGAAACGGTGTGTGTTTGGGACGAGAGCGGGCCGTCTGTAGAAGAGGAGCTCGCTCTAAGGACACAGTGTGGCCAGTGTTTATCTGGGCTGAAGTCTAGGTGGGTTCGCTGTCGGGAGACCAGAGAGGGATTGGATGTTTTACAGGACCGAACCCGACGCGTTTGTCTCTGTAACGGCCGTTTGAACATCTGTGAGATCTCTCCGGCTTTATCCAAACAGCTTGAGTGACGTTTCAGGGGGTTGCTTGTGTTGCCTGTCACGGAGCGAGAGTGTATATCTTCTCTTAACGGGCCCGGTCCTGGAGGAAAAAGCCTCCACTTGTGGCAGCACGAGTCTCTTTAAGCACACATGCATTATGCATAGTTTTCCTTTTGTCCATGCATGTTTGACTTCCTGCCCAAAGACAAGTCCTACTGTTTAGATTGTGGCCAACCTCTAAATGCAGTCTGGCATTACATGGTTTCACACAACGGCTTAAGTGCTCTTCTTTGGCATTGCAAATATGTGAAGTATGCAGGTCTGTCTCGTGCCTCCTTTTGTCTCTTTCTCTCTCTTTCTTTCTCTGCACCTTTATCCTTTTCATTCCTTTTGAGGTTTTCCCAGGTAGCCGGTCTTAGAGAACATTCCCTTGGGATCTTGGCATTTCTCTTAGAGTTCGAGTTGCCTTTTTTGTGTGTGTTTTTGTACAAGACTTTGGCATTGGTTGTTGTCGCAATCAAGTACGCTCTTGTGCCAGTTTCTGTGTATTCCTCTGTTCTATATTCATTGCTTGGGAATCGCCAAAGGCAAAAATTCTACTAAATTTTACCTTCCCTGAATAGTCTCCTACGTTATGTGCCAGTTTTCCCTTGGTTTGCAGCAAAAAGTTTTGGCAGTATTGTTGTCTGTTGGCCTTTTTAGGCAAATTGATAAATCCTGCAGAGGGTGCACGTGGCTGAAATAAGCTTTTATTTACATGTCAAATGTGTGGCTAATTCAGGCTGCAAGAGAGCGAGAGAAAGCAAGACTTGGATTTAGAAATGTTGGCCTCCTTTTGGAGATTTTAGAATCTTCATTCTAGAGGTAAAATATATGAAAAATCCTACTGCTAATGGTAATTTCAATAATAACCACACTATTCCCTAATCTAAAAAAATGGCCTCTTTGTAATTCATTTGGCTTTATGTTGGAAATCGTAGTAAAATTCTGTTTTACAATAAATTCTCTCACACATGGATGAGGCGTGAAGTTGCCTGTGCTCCTGATGGAACACTAAGCTAAAAATGTTTTGAATGTTAATTAATCTTCATATGTTATGATTCTT
>NW_015113966.1:10051-34562 GCF_001443285.1 Poecilia latipinna | reverse complement strand
ATATGTTATGATTCTTGAAGAGAAATCGGAACGCCGATGTTGGCCAAGCTCTGCACTGGTGGCAAATGATTCTATAAAACAGATGGAAAGACCCTGGCACTTGTCTGTTACTCTTGGATGTTCCTGAAGTTAGAAGATTATTTGTGCCTGGGGGAAAAGTCGTTGAACTAACAAAGCTTTTGATATGGAGCTGATAATTCAAAAATAATGATTTACATTTGATGTAAAATGTCCTAACAACAACTGAAGCCAAAAATTGATACAAATCAGAAAGATAATGTAAAATATGAAGGCATACACTGATAAAAAGCCGATACGCCTTGATATCTAGCCCAAACTTTTAACATCCAGGCAATATATCAGCTGTTCAATAACCCAGGTGCTGTAGCTGGATAAGCTCCATCTCCACCCATTTGCTGTAGGAACAAACAGGAAGTAGTTGACCTTAGTCAGAGCAGAGGGAGCATGTGCCACACAGTCAGTGGGGCCAACACACAGTTTGTTTACATGTCGGCAGCACATGACGCTGACTGTGTCCTCGCCTCAGTCCCGGCAGCAGCCGCCCGCTTGCCAGAGCTATAGGCTCCATCAATGAGCCGATTGTTGTCGCGAGCCGAGGATCCGCTCGGCCCCAGTCATGAGGTGCAGGGGGCCGGGGAGACGAGTCGTGTGTAATCTGCTGCAGACTGACCCTGGAGAGGAAGCTTTATCAGAACGCTGCTGCTGTACACCAAGATGGCTTTCTTAGTTGTTTTTATTTTTACTGTGGTTGATGAGGTCACATAAATGGGGCTTATTTCAGCTCTGTTAGTACAAAAATAGTTCTGAAAACTTAATATTCACCAGAAAATTGGGGACAAATGCAATAATTTTTAATTTTTTTTAAATTTTTTATAACCTATCTCCATTTTTAGGTTTGATCTTTCTTTATCTTCATTTCCTTGTGCCTCTCCTACTTCTGTTCATTCTATTTTAACTTTCTTGTCCTTCGTTTCTTCCTTCCTTGTGTCTTTCCTTCCCTTTCTTCCTTCATCTTCTCTTTCCTTCCTCCCACCCTCCCTACATCTTTTTTTGTCTTCTTTGTTTATTCCTTTTTTCATTCTCTCGTTTGCTCTTTCGTCTTTTCTCTCGTTCATTTCTTTTGTTTTTGTTCATCCTTTCTTGTTCATTTATTCGTTCTTTTTTGTTTGTTCATTTGTTCTTCCTTGTTTGTTCTTTCTTTTTATTGTCTCTTTCATTCATTTTTCCTCGTTCTTTTAAACATTTGTTCTTTCATTCTTTGTCTAATTCTTTTCTTTTCCCACGCAAACACACCTGTGGGACATGTTTCTAAAAAATTTTAAAAATTATATCATAATGCCAAAATAATCCACCAGCTACTGTAAATATTCCAGATGTATTAAGAATTGTACCAGTTGGGTTTTTCTTCTTTTCAACACAATTACTTAACATTTGATTTTCTTTTTCTACCCTAAAAATATTCTCAATTTCAAAGTACATTTTTCTAAAATGTCTCATTGTGAGATGCTGCTATTGCTGTGGACAGATCAATCACTAATAATCTGTTGTTCCTTTGTCAGGAGGTAAACAAACTGCGTGTGTGTGTTCGTGTCAGCAGGACGACGTTTCTGATCAGCTGATACTTTTTTTGATCGGATTGAAATGCCAGACCAATTACAACGCGGATTGTTTACTTCTAAGACGATTGAGCGGCGTGTTTCCTGACATTTCAGCTGCAGTTGTGTGTTGTGGACGCGCTAATTGAATATTTTTCTCTGTCGACGCTAAGATTACATGAACCTATTAAACCGAATCGGTTCCGTTTCTTCTTATTATTACTATTATTAATGTTTTATTTTTGTGTCTGCAGATGGATCCCTCCCTAAAGAGCCAAAAGGAGAGGAGTCGAGCCAGATAGCAGGTAACACACGCACACACACACACAGGAATACAGACATGATGTTTTGCTGCTTCGTTTCACCCTTGTGTTGTCTACAGAGGACAGATGTGTGTTATTGATGGTGAAAGTAAAACATGTCGCACACACTCGCATGCAAGCAGCATTAATAATGCATTGTGACAGTGACAGGTCATTGTCCTCCGAATCCCTGACATCTCCTTGGTATTCCGCCTCTTCCCTCTCCTCCCACAGCGATCTTGGGCAGACGAATGGGTGGCCATCTTCTGTGCCGTCTGCTCTGTTATCATTTATTAACTCTGTGAGCCTTTCAATAAGCTTTTCATTCTTTCACCAACACTTGTCATGGTTGTTATTAATGTCACGACAGAGCTCGGCGTACTCCTGTGTCTTCCTTAGTTTCGATGAGATTTCTTCGGTTTTAAAAATCTACCACTTGACTTGATGTTTTACACAGTTGCTCGCCCAAATAGGAAGTTTTCTAGTTTTCTGAAGACGCTAATATAGGAGCAAAAAAATGTCTGTCATTGGTCTGAAAGTATAGTTAGTGTTGCTAACTTCAGAGTAGAGAGAGAGAGAGATGAAAATCTCAAACCCAAGATCCAAAGGAGGACAATGAGTTGGCAGGTTGCTTCAAAGCCTCGGGGACTTCAGAGAGGCAGCCTCAGTCTGAACAGAAGGAAAGGGACCGAATGAAGGAATCTGAATCTGACGTTTGATCTGTCGGAAATCTGCACTTATTTATAATCAAAAGGATGATTAAGGGTTTCAAAGTGCTGTGTTGAAGTATTTACATCTATATATTTATTGGAAACATTATAACCACAAACATCACTGTTTACTGATAAATACTGATGTTCTCCTGGAGAAAGTGTTGACGAAAATAGTAAAAATTAATATTTCAGTAAGTTTTTTTCTTTTTAGCAATAATTGAAATTCATCGAGACAACGATGAATAAAAATTCTCATCATAAGAAATTTGTCACGATAAATGATAAACGATTGGACCCAGCGACCCAAACACTGCCCAGGTTTATAAGGGTGATGTGTTGTGTAAATTTTCTGCCACAGTTGGCACTTTTGGGGCCAAAAAGATAAGTTTTTGTCTAATCCGACCAGAACACGTTCTGTGGTTCCTGAATCTCCTCTATGGGGCTTGTAGCAAGCTGCAATTAGAACATCAGTCATAACATTTTCTTTTACTTTTCAGCTTGTTGTTTGTGAAAGCATGTATATTTTTCTTCCTCTTCACAGTTACAATCCATTTAGTGTCGAACGGTTACAGAAAAAAACCTAAAGGGATACAGTAAAGTTTGCAGTAGTAATGTGAATAAATGTGGGAAAGTATAAGAGGTATGAATACTTTTGTGTGATGCAGTTAGAGCCTCTGGGCCTTCACAGATTTTTGGTGTCATTGCTGTTTGGCAGCTTGTACTAGAAAGGACTACAAAAGGAAAAACTAATCCTGCCAAGTATAAAATATAGATCGGCTCTTCTGTTGAGTGTGTGCGGGCTCGCTGTTTGGCCTCCAGATGGCGCTTTTCAGCAGCTTGAAAACAATTAGGTTTGCATCGGTTGGACCTGCAAGCGGCCTCTGACTGTGAACGTTAATAAATCTCTTTAGAAATCTCGCAGGTGAACCTCACCCAGGGAGGCAGGAAACGACAAAAACAAAAAAAAAGGAGAGTGTTCGAGGATCTTTAATCGATGAAATGCAAACAGAGCCTCGTTCTTTGTCTCGTCATGGCTCATCAAACAGAGGTGGTGGCAAAAGACCCGGATAAATGAACTGCTGGCACCGATAACAAGCGGTCTTTCAACTCGGTCTCTTTTCCACAGTCCCCCCTCCTCCCCGCTCCACCAGCTCTCCTGCTGTGTTTGGGTCGCTGGGGTAACCCTGGCCTGTTTCTCCCTCGGTTAGACTACCCTGCTATTAGAGGTCTGGATAAGACGGAGAGAGCAGAAAGAAAGCGAAGACGGTCTGCCGTCAGTTCTGATTTCTTCCAGGGCAGAAGTTGGTTCTTCGGGGGAATTTAGACAAAACATAAAATACAAATATGTTTTATGTCCGAACTGTTAAGTCTTTCTAGAATTTAAAAAGACAGTAACGTCTAAGTAATTCTGTCAAAATAGAACAGAAAGTAATTGTCGAAGTCTCCCGTTTTGGTCGGGAAACTACCGGTTTTACCCCCCTTTCCTGCTGTGCTCCTGTAGTATATCCTCTCTTACACCCCGCCTCCCTCCTGCTCTAACGGAAGCACCGGACGTCGTCATTTCCCCTACCTGGTCCAAAACCTGACAGGTGTTTTGTTTGTTACCGACCGCGTGTGTGCTTTAGTGTTTTTGACAGGAACTCGTCTGTTTCGGGCCAAGCTGAACCAGCAGGTCGTAATTAGATGTTCCTTCTTGTTGACTGGTCACTCACGTGTTAGCTCGTGTACAGTGGAATAACCAGTGCCAGCTGGACTCCACAGTGAACGCATTGTTACCGTGGCACAGCTGTGCGTGAGAGCCCGTCGGCCAATCAGATTAGCTCGTCTTGCTTCTGCGGAGCGCAGTAGCACAACCGGTGCCACTGCCAGTCGGAGCCTCTTTATTAGGCCAGAAAAGTGGGGCAGGAGCCGTCAGAGGTACAGTGGACTAGTGATAGCTAAGGCAGGGTGAGGAGAGCGAGTCAGTGGCAGACTGCGATGATGTAATGGAAATTATATTTTTAACAAATTAGGAGGATAACTGTATATTCGGAATGTGGCGAGTGGTTACTTAGAGTTAAGGTGCAAAATTTATGCAATTTAGGGAATTTATTCGATACTGCAAAGACTCAAACGTGGCGTTTGATAAACACATTTGAAACCTGCACTTACATCGACTTCTTTTTCTGTAGTGTCGTAGTCTGGTTTTCTTGGAAATGGGTGTACTTCACATCCGACTGTCACTTTGCAAACGCCATACATTTACAGTCACACAGAAAATATATATTTTTTATTAGTAAAGACCACTAAGAACATTTGTTACAAAAACGACAAGCGTCGAGCAGAAAACTGTCTTTAAGCAGCCAAAAAGTTCAGATTCAGGTAAAAACAAATAGATATTGCTAAAATTAAACTGCCAAGTATCCACTTATTAGCCAGTATTGTACTTTATACAACTAATTAGGGGTGTGCTCCTTCAGTAGTTTCATGATATTTTAAATTAGGAAAACATGATCCTTCAATATTGTTGAAAGTTGCAATGATTATATCCATTCGTGGTTAGTCTCGATTTTTGTCTCTTTTTTTTTTTTTTGCATCGTCGTAAAAGCAATAAACATTTGACAGCAAACGTTCACACTACCATAAAGCCTTTCGGAAAGTAGTCAGGGGCGAAGAAAAAAAGTTTTGGAGAGATGGAGGTGCAAAACTTCATGAGAACGGGAGCAGGAGAGTGAATCAGTCATGGCTGAGACGCGGCCGGTAACAAGGTGATCATTTGACAGGTGAAAAAGAAGACTGGATTCAGTCGACTCGCTGAAGATTTCTCCATGGCACTCACAGTTCCAGGACCTTATTTAGCAGAAATTCTGTGAAAAATGCCTCAGAGGAATAGTGAGTAAAATAACCTGTTTGCAAGAAGAAGAAGAAGAAAGGGGGAAAAAAAGAGAAAATCCTTTCAACAATAACAGAAAATCTCACACTGATGCAGGAGGCATTTTCAAAACAAATGTTTTCTTAGGCTTGGCCATTTTAGATATGGAGACGGATTATTTCAGCTCTTTTTTTGTTCTTGTTGCAACAAGAAGAATTCAGTGTATTAGATGGGCATGTAAAGATGTCTGGTTTAGTGTGTGTTGAATTGGCCATATGTTTTGGATCATTCGTACACTGAAGTGCTCTATAATGTCCCAGTTTCAGTTTGCTGACAGTCTATCAGATTATTTATTCAAAATCTGCTATTTGAAGCAGCTAATGATGCCATGGATTCATATAGCATTCCCACAACCTATAAAACTAAAACAGTGCTACTTCCTTGTTCACGAATTCTAAACAAAAATGGAGTAGCATGAGATTTTAGCAGCTGGAGAATTTCTCTTTTGTTGTTGACGTTTCTCCCGCCAGCGTTGGATAGCTAGTTTTGGTTGTATTTACCCAGAAAGCCCTGCTCTGCAGTCCACTTCCTGCTTTTGGAGCGGCCTCCGGTCTGCTTGGCGTTCACATACACATTGGAACCGTGCCAGAGTTCACTTCCGTGGATTCGAGACCATGGGTTTTTAGCCAGAGTTCGATTTTGCGTTCACACCTCCCCAAACGTACTGGACTTTCTAGACAAACGGACTGGAGTTTGATTAAAGTGGAGTAAGGAGGCCTGGCATGAATGCACAGTTTGCAAATCTGTTTTTTTTTTTTTTTTTTTTAACAAATTCTTTCTGTACTTGTTTCCGTTTCCAACTTAATCCTGATTTTTATTCGGAAGCTAAAATAATCCAACGCTTCCATCGTACATGTGGCTTGGAAAATCAAAAATTTGGAACGTGTAAAACCTTTCCACGATGAGATAAATCAATTTAAACAGTTAAAATTAGATTAATTCCTATCAGATGTTTTCCCATGTTCAAGCAGCAGGGCTCGTAGAAGAAAAAATCTATCCTGTCCAGTATCTTTTTTTTTTTTAAATCCAGGCTTTACCCGTGAGCGGGTCGGAGGGGTTGTGCTGTCGAAGCGCTATTCCTATCCCCTCCTTCAACCTCAGAAAAATCCTTGCTATTCCCACACATCCCTCAACTTGGAATTTCTGGCATGATGTGAACGTGGGAAGTCCGGAGCTACACACGCACACATAAACGCGCGCTTGGTTCTGGTTCCTCCCGAGTTACGCCAGCTGGCCCAGGACCAGATTGACCCAGTCAGCTGCTTTGGAGCCATTAAGAGATTGAGCCTGTGTGTTACTACCCTTTAATCAAACGGAGAAGATTGAGCAAGAGCTTCCATTTGTCTGCATATTTTCTCCTCACCGCCTCAGCTGACTGCACCACCCAACCCCTCTGTCCCCATCCAGGCAGCTGTTGTGTTTCCTATCGCCCCTCTGACCCCCCCTCTTTTCTAAACATTGACGCCGTCCGGTGCCGCCACCCTGAAGTATTTGTCGCAATCACATAGTAAGCTTGTTTACATTGAGTGCTTTGTTGTCGCATGTGCAAGTTAATGCCCACTTGACCCCTCGGAGGAAGTCTCCGAGGTGAGCAGAGTGTTGACATATTCCGAGACAGAACGGGAACCCGACCCAGGGACGGTCGCGGCCCGGAACGGTGAGCCCTTGACTCTGGGTCATTTTCTGCGAGGTATGATGGACATGTCTGGCATTTCGCTCTCATCTCTTGCCCTCTCTCTGACTCACGGGGTGCAGCCTTAGTGACGATAGCCGCATTTCACACCCTCCGCACAAGTCCCTTCACCCCGCGAAGCATTGGGACTCTGTTGTTTGGGTAAAAACCGATCCGGGTTTAGTTTTGTCTTGCGGGGAAGATCAGAGCTGTAGCAGTTCACTTTAGTCTTTTCAAGAAGATTCCTGGCATGGATTTAAGGCCGTACCAAGGTTTTAAATGTACTCACCATTGTTAAGGTAAACGCTGCTAAAATCTACGGTAAGCCAAAGAGACACTGGGAAATAAAAGTATTTGTTGTTCTTTTATTTCTGTCTGCTTCTGAATTTCAGTGATTCAGTTTTTTTTTTTTCCTTTGGAGGCTTTAAAAAACATACAAGAAATAATGTGCTGCAATTTCTTTGATAGAGTTATTAGTTTATAAATTAAAGACAAAAATGAAGGAATTACAAGATTGTTTCCATTTGTCCATCAAAGATCTTTGTCATGTGGGGATAAAAACACAGTGAAAATTCATCTAACTAGCAAAATCTATGCTGGGCAAGCAGATGAATGCCTGGCAGCTGCTTTAGATGCAATACATAAAAAGCAAAAGTAAGATTTATAGCAGGTCTGTGTGTGAATTTAATATTTCTGCATAAACACCTTAAGCAGTTTTCTATTGAGAAAGAGCTTCCATAACAATATAATTTAAGTCATTTATTTTTATTTGGCATGATGTAGAGGAGCTAATAAAATTGTGACCTGTATGTAGCCTGCAATAAATTTACAAATGAGTTTACAAAAACTCAGCACTCTTAAATCTTGATCATATATATATATATATATATATATATATATATATATATATATATATATATATATATATATATATATAAACAAACATAGGCAATCTCATCTTGTATAAAACAAAAATCTCTACTCTGCTCTCCTTTATCGGCCGATTCTGATTTTGGTCAATCCAGATTTTGTAGACTGAAAAGTTGCTAAACATACTGAGAAAGTCGCTAAGTTGGCAAAGAGTGACTGATTTTCAGACTTTTACAAACGTAGGTAGGATCGGTGGATTCCAATGGAAGTATCGGCCGATTGCCAGTCTCCCAAAATTAAGGAAATCAAGGCCTTCAAGGCCTTTAGACTTTAGTTGTTGTCGTAGTTTTGGAGGATTCTTTGACTGTTATGCATCCTGTTAAGGCTAAGATGACCACACCAGGAAAGCGTGGCTGCTGTCTGAAATGGTAGACATCTGGTAGTTCGGACCTGACCTAATGTCCCTTCCAACTATCTGTCGTGTGTTTGTGTTCTTGAGATTAGCTTGGAACACCTTTGCTTTTTATTTCTTCACAAAACCTTTGAAGTGAGTCGAGTTGCCCGGCAATAATTCATCGACTTTGTGCTCATCCCTTTTAGGGAGCTTACACAACAAATCTGCCACTTGCCTTTGTACAATCTCCAACTCTGGGTGTCCAGATTTTATTTCTTTGTCTGCTTTCCTGTAGATTGCAGATTGAAGTGAACGTAGGCCGCTGCTTTAACCACAGATAGTTTAAATGTCCACTCCATCATCCCTGGAAAGACTTGTGATGTGTTTTTGATGTTGCAGCCAAGTCCCTCCTGCACTGTAAGGACTTTTCCCCATCCACCTCAAGTCTCATGCTATGCTAAGCAGCTTCCTAGGGTTCATAAATGCAGTGCAGGCATGTTATAATTACTGCCCCTCCTACACAATTAGGATTACCCCGGGGAACTCGCCTTTCCAAAAGACAGAGAGATTAGCAGCTCACCTTATGCCACATGAAATGCACACTGGATGCAGCGGCTGGCGTGAGGTGAGGCGTCCCTCGCCGTGGAAACATCTGCTTCAGCTTTTCCATGCGGACATGCAGGGAAGCGGCAAAGAAATGCTCGGTTTTTGGTCGTCTGGAGCGCTGGAATATCTCACCTCAGGAATCCCAGGATTAGCTTTAATTGCTGCCGTAGCTCTGCCCACTGTGGGTCCCTTCAACACGTCTGCTATCCGGCGGATCAAGAGCTGAAGACAGCGGCGGACCCTTTCTCCGTCAGAGGAGCCGGATCCACGGTGACTTATGGATGTTCTTCCCCAAGGTTTATGCAAGAGTGATCAAGCATGGCTTGTTGGGCGATCAATCACAGGTGGCAGTACGCGCACACCGGCTCTGCCCTCATCCTGCTGACAGGTACCGTTTCCTGTCTGGCGCAGATGGCCAGATAAGTTAGTTTCATTGTAGCCCTGATAGATGTGGAGTTTAAACTTTCTGAAGAGAAAGTGAAAGGGGTGGGGGGAAAGTTGGGGAAGATGAAATAACAGACAGGAGAGACTTGACAGTCTTTTTAAAAAAATTTTTAGTGCTTTTCCTCCTCAGTCCATCTCATTATTCCATTGTTCCTCCATCACCCCCTGTTCAGTTTCATACACTTATTTTCCCTCGGCCTAGTTATGAAGACTCAAAGATGTCTCATTAGCCTCCCATTTTTTTCCAGCTCTCCCTCTTTTTTAAGTTGTTTGCTCATCATTTATCCAGAAATGTCTCCCTGTCCCTCTGCATGAGTTAAGTGTGTGTTTGTAAGAGAGAGTGGGTGTGACCTGGCTACTCTATATTTAGCTGCTGTGCCACTTTCTCCTGTCCCAGTGCACGGCAGAGTGCAGAAAAGTGATGAGACTTGGTTTCTAGACTTTCCTTTTTTAACCATATGCACTGTATTGAGTGCAACATGCAGATGTGCGCCACCCGAGGCTGATGGGGCACCAATGAATCGGATTTACGATTATTTCCTTAATTTAGGGAGGTCTCCGATCGGCCGACGTGTGAAACCAGTCTTATCCACCAATCTCATTTACCTTCGGAAAGGTCTAAAAATCAGCCAATGTCACCTTGACAGAGAGTGTTGACTAGTCAAATGTGCACATGTGCATCGGGGTTACAAAAGTTACCCCAAGTTAGCAACTTTGTCACAATATTTAGCAATTTTTCAAACAAAAAAAAGGCAATCAGCCAAAATTAGAATTGGTAGGTCAGGTTTTGTAGAGAGATGTGATGATTGGCCAAAAAGCTGCAATCAGTGCACCTGTACCCGAGACTCTGGATTTTACAGGAGTTATTGATTAAAGTAAAGGGAAAAGCATCTAGTGCCTGTCGGGTTTATTTCGGATGTATTTTCAGAAGATTCTGTGTCGCTGAGCAAATTCTAACCCAGTGACCGTTAAATTTCACCACATAGTATCCAGCTCACACCGTTAGCGGGGTCAGTGTCTGCTGCCCTCGTACACACAAGCAAGCACGCACACACACACACACACACACACACATACACACACACCCTCTAACAGAAACACACTGCGGTCCTCAGCTTGTGGTCTTGTCAACATTTGTCTTTTTTTCTTCCCCCCTTGACCTTTGATTTTCCTCCTGCTCAGTGGCAGCCGGCCAGGCAGACAGAAGTTTGCGGGGCCTGATCAAACGTTGTTCCTGCTTCAGATGATAAATGGCTCAATAGTGAGAGAATCCAGACTGATCTCTTTGTTCGCTCACATGTGGGGCTAAGCTCCTCCAGCCTCTCACAGCTCCGGCGCTGCCACATGTTACCAGCAGAAATAAATGTAGCAAATGTCATGAAATGATGGGAAGGTAAAGAAAGAAAGCTTTCACAATTTCAGACTCTAGGGATTTGCTGCCAGGTTTTAACCTCAACTTATTGGTCTTCACTCCATTTCCGCTGAAGACTACTTTCTACTCGAGCGCGCAGGGAAAAGTATTTAAGCATGCTAATTTGTTGTGTTTTCCCTTGAGAGAAGGCGGGGAACCAGTTGAGGGAGTGAAATGGAGTAAAGATAGAAACAAGTCTTGATTGTCACCAGTTTCCTCAGGTGGCAGAAGAGATTACCGTCTTATTAGCATGCTCTATTAAATACAACACTCTGCTGTGAGCAGAAGCTGGAGTTACTTCTAACTCCTTCTTTTTAATTCGGTGTTACAGATTTTAAATGTGTATAACACCGAATTTAAATTTAAATAGACTGAAAGAATTAATCGCAATCAATTGACTGTAGACATAATCCTCAACTAATTTAATGATAGATTAACTTGTAGAGTTAAATTGTAGACACTCAAAATAAAACAGACATTTGCAGATAAAATAAAATCTACTCAGAAACATAATTAATCCAAAACTGTACAAAAAACATCTGCATGTTGTATTTAAGATCAAAACAACTTTGTAAATAGATTTTAGCCAAAACTCCTCAAGTGTTTTTAACTTCACCTAGTTTAGATTTACTAAAGGAATGATATGTTATTGCATTTAGGCAATTAAATGTTTCTTTTCTTTTTTTTTAAAGAATATAAATTGGTTATTTGCACACCTAATATTGTATGAAACATGAAAAATCTGTTGAATGTGCCAATTTTTTATGTGAGAATAATTGTTAGAATAATCTATAGATTATTAATCTAGACATAAAACACGAAAAGTCACATCACCAGTTTGGTATTATTTCAGAAAATTAATCAATAATTATCCATATCTGCTGAAATGCTTCCGTGATGCATTTTTCTGCCATATTGTCCAGCCCTAATTTAAATATATATTACCGGTTAGCTTAATTAGCATTACGGCTTAAAAAAAATCTGTATGCAGATCAAGTTTTTTTAAGTGACAAAAAGTTGCCAACATTTCCAAATCTAGCATGCTTCATGATTTGATTTAAAGTTAACAACCTCCCCCCCCCCCAAAAAAAAAGAACAACATTAAACCTTCCTGTTGTCTCCTGGATTCTCATTCTCTCTCTCAGTAGCAATCTGAATACCTCGGTCATCCCAAAAATGGTTAATGGAGTTTACTTCTCTCTGTAAGATCTACAACTAGATCTTATAGAGAGTGTTATAGCAAAAGAGTGTTATCCTGGTACTCCTGTAGCGCTTTAGTACCTTAGATTGAAAAAATACTGACCAGCTGTTTGTAGCTGTTATTGGCAGCAGCGTAGAAGACCGACACTGACACGGATTCAGCTCTCTGCGTACTTTGGGCAGATTACTGTCGCAAAACGTCCCAGAAAAAGGACGATGTTGAGAGTAACACATCAGAGACGGTCTTGACTCAGATGTCTAAGAATAGGCAAAAGAGGAGAGAGTCTTAGTGAGGCAGAATGCCACAGAGACACATGGGCGGACACGTCCCGTCCGGCTCATCAGTCACATTAACCAGACGTCTGCTCTGTCTGAAGGACAAAATCTGTGTTCCTGTCTGCTGAAGCTCGGATGGGAGATAATCACTTTAGGGAATGCTGTGTCTGTGCACAGCAGTTACTTAAGCAGGTTTTCACTTATTGAATATCTCCTCAACTTAAGCCCGGGATTACAATTCACACCACAACGCCCATGATATCATCCAATTTGACATTTATAGGGTGACGGTTAGCTGTGCTGGGTATCCTTGCCACATTATTACTATTTTATTTCTTTTTTTGCCATTATTTTCCATATTTGCTCCAGATATCATTGCATGGAAATCATATCAGTTCTTTTTTGTGCCAGGAGATTTTCACAAGAAAGCGCTGCGGTATTAGGAAGAAAGGAACTGAGTGAAGGTTCAGCCGCTAATGTGTGATTCATTACACAGTAGTGAATGAGTAAGATTAGCAGTCTGAGAAGCTGAGCTGAGGTTATTACATTTACATTGAGGGGTTTTTTTGTTAACAGTTTGCTCACTTTGATAAAAACTACTTAATTTAAAATTCCCTCACTGTTGAGAACTTCAGAGTTTGTGTGTTGAACGTGTTAATGCCTCATTTAGATAAATTATAATTAATCCATGAATGGTTTTGTGTTATTGGTATCGATGACAGTGTTGAGTTGTTCAATGATTCACCAGACATTTATAGTAATGGAAATAGAATGGGATAGCATAGAAATATCAGCAGCAAAGACAAATGGAGGCATGCAAATTTACACGAAAGCAAAAATATTAATACAGAAAGAATCAGAGACTATACAGGATCCAAGAAAAAATTGCTCAAATTAATCAACCCAAATACGGTGCTTGAGACTTTTATAAGTTTATTGTGTTTTTGTCAGCTGCTTGAGGATTTAAAGATGCTAATAAAAAAAAAAAACACAGTTAAGAAAGTCTGCATTTCCATGTTAAAATTTCAACACCATATAACGATTTTAAAAGGAGCAGTATCATGTAAAATCGACTATTTGAGCTTTTACATCATGTTACAATGTTAGTCCCCCATCAAAAACATGCCTGGAGTGTTGCTTAGATTCTTTCATGCATGTTTGAGAAATCAATTAATCTCCTATAGCAATCATTCAGCTGTGTAAATTGCCTGGGTGGACCTAGCTCCGCCTTCGAGGACGAAGCTCCTCCTCAGAGTCGACACTCAGCTCCTTCAGACTAGCTGGCGACAATTAGCAAACACCTGGTGGAACGAGCTCATTACACGAGCTACTTCTCAACGCTGGTAAACTGTCTGTTAAAGGGTTAATAGAGGATTGCAAAGTCAAATTTCTTTCAAGTCATTTTTGATGTAACATAGTTACTTGATTGCGCTACAAAACGTCCATTGATTGTACAATGCACACTGTAGAAAAAACTCCAGCTTCTGCTTTTTGTACATTTTAATTCATCACATTGCAGGAGGTAAATTAGATCAACTTTTTTGCAGATTTCAAGATGGTTTGTGAACTCCATTCCAGGCCATGTTCTGGTCCTGCTTTATTGTTCCCAAGTTTCCATCAATAATTTTCATCTTGCAACCAAATAATGGTGAACAGCTTGTAAGGAGTAATTTAACTGGGGGAAAAAAATACAAGAAAACAACTTGGAAAAACACAAATGAACACAAAATGACTAGTTGGTTTCCTTTTGCCGTATGTGATGTCACCACCAGAACAATGTGTTCGTTGATTATTGTTAGCTGTTTGCAGATTTAAAGATGCTAACCAATTATGCAATGTTTTCCATTGCGTAATTCAGTTTTAGCAGCAAAATAACTACACAAGTACTAAGAAATGGCCACGGTATGTTGTTCAAACTATGTCTAAAGGGGTTTTTTAAATTGATTTTGCTAGAAAAAGAAAAAGAGAGTCAATTTTGAAGCTTTAAACGTACATTTAAACTTGGCCGTTTTACGTTGGCGACTGTGTAGTGTCGGCAGAGTACAGAAAGAGCTAAGAGGCCCGTCTTTCTTTCCTTCTGTTGTTTCTGGCCTCTCTTTCTCCCACTGCAGCCATTTCTCCTGCTGTTCACGCTCAGCTTTGTCTTTTCCAAGTGTGTAAGCGAAAAAGACAATAAATCGTGACGTAACCCAGCTGCATGTGTTTTTAAGCGCAGATCTCCAGATTACAATTAGACTGCATCTGTTTTGTCCCAAAGTAATCTGCCCTGAAGGGGTGGGAAAGGAAAAAAAAACACGTTTGGCTCACGGAGAGAGGAAAAAAAGGAACAGTGATGTTTTCTTTTATTATTCTTCAACTCTAAGCTTTTTTTAAATTCTTTCTTTCTTCTGTTTCTCTTTAGGATTTCGGAGAAATGAGGAGATGAGAGCCATGGAAGTGCTCCCCATCCTCAAAGAGAAAGTTGCTTTTCTGTCCGGTAAGATTTTCTTTTCAATTTTTCTTTCCTTCACATGCACACACACACACACACACACACACACACACACACACACACACACACACACATCTCCAAACCCCAGCTGTCTGTTCAGGGCATATCAAAGTGTGTTTAAAGTAGGCTGCAGAGACCCATCACACACACAGGTAGCTGGTATTAAGCTGTAAATGCTTTACGGTCCGTCTCTTTAAGTGCTTCAGCGCTCTCTCTTTCACAGACACACACACACTCACACACACAGTGTGGACATAATAAGCTGCTCACTTTGCCTGTTAAAACTCAGGAGAGGGGAAGTGGGAGGGGGTAAGTCCGAGGCCCAAACACTTAGCCCCTGACCCATCTTCAAACACTTTGATGCATACACACACGCTACCCTCAGGACACACACTGACTGGCGTTCATTGTATAACCAGTGTCAACAGGACTGCAAAACAAAGAGCTGCAGCTGCCCGTGTCTTCTCTTGGCTTCGTCTAACACACACACACATACACGCACACATACACATCCTAAAACTCACACAGACAGCTTGAGTCGTGCCAGAGAAAATTCGCAGCAGGCCCCCCCAAAAAAAAACGTCCAGCAGGATTCTTTGTACTGCACGCGAAAATATTATCCTTCCTATATTTGGGTATAAAGGAATGATGCTCATGCATATTACATCCATACCAGTGTAAAAGGTGTGTGTGTGTGTGTGTGTGTGTGTGTGTGTGTGTGTGTGTGTGTGTGTGTGTGTGCGCGCGCGCGCGCGCGCGGACTCCTCTTTTGGTCCCTGTCGTGCGTGTGCTGCAAAGGTCACAGGTAGAAGCACAACGATGAGGACAATGACTCAGATGAAATAATACTGAGGTGGCTAGAGGGAGATACAGAACAGCGTTGCCATGGAGATGACTTGCCGTCGGCCAGCACATCCCAGGGTAGACGCTCGTGGAGTAATTGACTTTGAAATGGACGAGAGAGATAGAGAGGGAGGTAGAGGGAGAGGCTAATGGTGAAGAGGGAGAGTAAATTAACTAAGCTTATTATCCTGAGTGTCCCTCCTCCTCCTCCTCCTCCTCCACCTTTTTTAAGTCGCCCATGCTGCCTGTCAGTTGTGTTTGTATAAAACTACACAAGCATTTGATTTATTTTTTATTTTTTTCCGAGGTTGAGCAGACGGGCGCAAGACAACAAGACTGAACCGACCAATTTGTGGGCCGAGCGCAGTCGGCCCGTGTTTGCAAGTTTCCACATGAGTGTCTGTTCATCTCCAAATGATCTGGAGCGAACTATTATTTCAACCAGACGAGCTTCAGGCTAAAAACACGACGACAAACGGTGAAAAAAAAAATCATAATTGCAGGCAAAGACAGAGGCCAGAAGACTCTTAGGCTGAAATTATCTTATTTTTTTATACGTTTTTTTTATGCAAATTGTGGCTTATTTAAATGGGCTTATGATTTAATTTCTGCCAATTTATTTGTAATTTGCAGACAGCATATCTTTGTGCCATATTTTTGCTTTACAGACATTCACTATTCCAAAACAACACATTATTTAACATGCAGCGTTTTTACTGTATCTAAGGTTGTACACCAATATGTGTTTAGAGACATTTGTTTCTTTTTGAAGTAGCAACTTCATGAAATTATTATTCATTTTTAATGTTATCTGTATCACATGATCACAGTTCGTATTAAGGTTGACCAGGCAGTGCTGGTAAATGGGCTCAGAGAAATCTTTATCCGGTTATGTTTATGCAGCATTAGTGGAGACCCGTACAGACAGCTGCATGCACTCCATGGAAACCACATTTTTGCTATTGATTTTTCTTTGGTTTTGAATCAGAGAAGGCCCAGAGTTTGTGATTTGCAATATCTGTAATACAGTATGTAGGCTGAACTACCAGCATGTCCTCGGTGATGCACATAAACATTTGTATTGAAACAAGATTACAATATCAGGAAAGCGACGAAAAACCTCGGTTGTGTTACTAATTCCGTCATTATTTTAGATCATTTCCTCCCACACCGACAACATAATGAGCTAAGCTAGCTCTCGGTCAGCAACCAGCTTGAAAGCAGATTTTTCAGTGATATTGTCCAATAGGCATGGGCTTTTTTCTGGTGTGAAGGGATACCAACGTTTTAAAATATTCCGTTTTCAAAGCTTTTCATGCTATTCCCACATTTTAAAGTTATTTTAACTGGATGTCAGAGGACGTGCGGCGAGAAACTCAGTTTGGAGTTTACTTTTTGAGTATTTATTTAAATTGTTGGGGTATTAACAGCGTTACATGGAATTATTGACAAGTGTCCGAGGTAATTGATACCTTCTGAACCAGGTGTGGTGGAGCAGAGACACATTTGAAGGAGTTAGAGAAATATGGCCTCTGATCGTGGGAAGAAAGAACTGTGGGTCCTAATGAGTCATTACAAATATTATAAACATGTTGACATTTTTTAACTATCCTCAAATATGTCTTATTTAATGTTCGTAAATTTTAGCATTTAAAAATTTTTCTGTTTGGTGGGCTCTGAAATTAGCTCGCTAACAATGTTTAGCCAGTAGGACAACTGGTATCTGTTTAGAATAGTTTTTTGTCATTTGCTCTTTCACATTAAAATGCCCTCCATTAGTTATTGCTAGAGGCCATACTTTTTTGCTTAGCATTTTTAAAAAAAAATTGTGTTTCTTTTGTCTGGGCTAGCGTGTTAGCTAGCATGCTAGCTGGCATGAACCTTTAGCCTGCAGCGTTGGTAAACGGGTAGGCACAGATTTTACTGGGGAGTTTATGTAGCCTGTTTTATTTATTTTTCAGTTAATTCCACTTATTTCCAGTAAATTAACTAAAGTAATTAATCTCTTCTGTGTTTCTTTTATTTCACCTTAGATTAAATACACACACAATGGGCCCATATGAGATTGTCATAGCATCACAGTAAAGCAGAATTTTTGAATAAAAAACTATAAGATAGTTTTAGCTAAAAAAGAAAAGCAATACTTGGTCTAATGGCTGGTAAAATCATATTACATATTGATTTTATCTGTCACATTGGTTTTGATACATTGATTTAAGGACAAATATCAAATGAAAGTTGAATTAAGCTGCCATTTTCAAGGGCAAAATATTAAAAATCAGGCGTGGTTACAATACCTCTGCTTATGTTTCTGTTGCCTCAGGTGGAAGAGACCGACGTGGTGGTCCAGTGTTAACGTTTCCATCACGAAGTAACCACGACAGAATACGAGCAGATGACCTGAGGAGACTGATCGCCTACCTCGCCTGCATCCCCAGGTTAGATATTCATTACCTGCCTCCCGTTTTCTTACGTTTTTTCCCTTCTTTTTTATGTTAAAAATAAACTTAAAAGATGCAAGCAATCAAAGAAAGTGGATGTAGCGTGTGGTGTATAGAGACAAACACGTGACGGGGTTGAGATGAACATGTGAGCAGCGAAGCAGGAGCGGTTAGATAACTGCAGCTTCTCCGCTCCCAGAAGTCATTTTTATGGGAGCGGGGATGCTGAGACAGTGGAGGGAAAAGCCTGAGCTGAGAGCGGGGACACGCACCAGATATCTGATGACAACAAGAAGGAAAGCGGTATCACCAGAGAGGAGGGCAGGGGGTGGGGGGAGCGAAGCGGAGAAGGAATTAAAACGGACAGCGGCAGAGTGCGCATGCGTGAGGAGGTGTGTGTAAGTGAGGGAGAGAGAGAGAGAGAGAGAGTGTGTGTGTATGTGTGTGTGTGTGTGTGTATGAAAGCAAAACAAAGTGTCGCAGTAGCTGAGGCGGTGCAGCGGGGAACGGTAGTTGCTGTGGACGAGGAGCTCCTCACCTCCCAGGTAAAACGTCAGTCGTCTTTTCCTCCGTACTCTTCTTTTTCCTTTAAATTGAATCCTCCTTTCCATGTTCTCCTCCTGCTCTGACTGCTCAGCCAGCTGTCAGCTTTGTATCTTACTGCTTCACATTTCTTGCACATTCTGTACTTCCCTGTAAGCGTACTCTCTTTTCCATCTAGTCATAGAGAAATATCTGTATTTATAGCGTGTGTTCTTAGGTGACTGAATAGTTCTAATTTTGTAAAGGTAGCCTCTGCACACAGCTGTTGTCTGACACTCTGCTACGCTGACAGAAGATGATTAGAGATAGAAAGATGCAATGATTTTTTTTTGCAATGAAATGCCATTGCAAATTGTGCTGAATTATTGCAAGCGAGTTTTAGCGACGAAAAGCAGTCCTGTTGTAAATTATATTGGGAAAGATTGATGAATGTCTCTGCAACTAAACCATTTGTTTTCAAAATCCCTCAACTTCCCCGTTTGTCTTTGGGGAATTTTTTATTTTATTTTTTTTAAGACATTTGGAGCTTTTTTTCATTTCTGAGTTGCATCCAAGATGCAAATGATGCAGGGGAAAGAAGCTGCTCAAATGTCCTGATGTGTGTTTATGTCTCAAAGCGCACGTTTTTGATTTGACTCATTTGTCACAGGTTCATGTGCTTTATAACGTGTGGGCGGGACGTGTGGGATGTGCATTTGCCGCGTAGGCTTCTCACCGTAGAGAAAATGCGTCATTTCACTGTTTGTTCTAATTGTCCTTCGCCGTCTTCCCCCCCTTTTTCTTTTCCAATTCCATCGCCTTTCTCCCTTCCATCCTCCCTCTCTCATCCTTTCCCACGCCTGCCATGTGTCTCCTCTCGCTCTCTCTGGATTATGCTCTTCAATCTTTCCACCACCCCCACCTCCCCGTTACTACTCTTTAATTCCTCCGGCTAACCTCCGCTGCTGTCCTCCGCTCCCAGTGAGGAGGTGTGTAAACATGGCTTCACAGTCATTGTTGATATGCGCGGCTCCAAGTGGGACAGCATCAAGCCTCTGCTGAAGATCCTGCAGGAGTCGTTTCCGTCCTGCATCCACGTCGCCCTCATCATCAAACCGGACAACTTCTGGCAGAAGCAGAGGACCAACTTCGGCAGCTCCAAGTTCGAGTTCGAGGTGAGAGGAAAATCTTTAAAGAGACTTTTTATCAAAACAAAAGACAGGACAGAAACGTATGTGTGATTAATTTACGAAGACGCTGCATGGTCGTACGCTGATAGAAGTGTTGTGACTCTACGAATTCATCATTCTGAATCTCGTTTGCTGTCAGCTGAGCTGTGGTATCATCCACTGTAGCCGTTGCCCTGCGCTCAGCTGCTCATTGTCAGAACATTTTGTTATTTTCGGCTCCTCGCTGCTTTGGACGCAGACATCATCAGCCAGGGGAAAAAATGTCATCATATTCAACAGACTACACAAACAAGCATGCGTGATGCTGTCAGTCATGTGTTAAACTGATTTTCACTGCTCATTTAGAGACGTAGTATGAGATGGAGAATATTTGTTTGGTCGGTTTCCAGACTTTAGATTCTGAAAGGTTTTGGGATGCTGATGCAATTTTTTACTGTGCTCAGATTTCTCCTTAAGAATAAAAATATGAGAAGAGATGATAACACAACCAAAACCATTTTCTTCCAGCTTTATTGCTGTGAGCGTTTATTAAGTTAAATTCTTAGATTTTATATTGGGTGCTAATCACAACTAGCATGACAAAAAAACAAACAAACAAAAAAAAACAAGAAAAAACAGAAGTTGCAATGATTATTTGGAAGCATGTAGACCTTTACCTGAAATGTCCAAAAGTTTGCAAACATGTTCAAGTCCAGCGTGTTCAGTAAGCGTAAGCTCAAAAAGACAAAACAGGGCAGCTTCTGCTAAAAGTCTGGCTCTCTCTCACTTTCTCACAGCCCAGACAACTGTAAGACATGTGTCCAAGAAATCTTTTGGAAAATATAACATTTTTTGAAATACCATCTTTCACATCTGTGCTTCCATTGACTTCACCTAGACCTTACCTATACCAAAACTGGCCAACTTAAGTGTTTTATTGGGGAGGCTTTTTTATGGCGTCCATATTGAACAGGGCTGTTTTTAGAAAGACCTCTTATGCACTGTAAGAACTACCAGGTGGATAGACTACGATTTTTCAGACTGGGGATGCGTTGGCAGCACAAAACCAAAGATGCCAATGCATTTCTAGTCTGAAAATCAGGTGATTTCTTTGAATTCTTTGGTAGTTTTAATCGTGTCCTACTAAACAAAAGCTTTACATCCCAGTTAACTTCCCCTCCTTGCTTACTGCAATGTACAGCTGTGAAACGTTGGCTGGTAAAAGCTCAATGATTTCTTGTTGAATTCTTGTCCGGTGCATTTCTTTGTGGAAATGTTTGACAAAAGCATTGTGAGTGAACTGAGCGATGTAGAAACGACTTTGATCGCTCACATGCTCATTTGCAAGCAGGTTCAATGTAGTCTGATGACATTACATTGATTTATTTTGAAAGGAGGAGTAGCCTGCGGCAGGGCTGCACTGTCAAAGCCACATGATCATTGATTGTACACGCTGCTACCCGCACAAAGGAATAATTACTTCTGCTGGTTTCTTTACCTTAATATGAACAGTTTGATAAAATGTCCATATTTATTAAGCAGCAACAAGTTTGATTTTAATTCAGTAAAAATTATACTGTAGGCGAAATAGGCCTAATCTATTTACTAGCACCTTAATGGGGATTTTAAATTGATTCAACAAATAACAATAAGACCAGCAGCACATCATTTTGACATGATAACAACCTCAGTCAACTCAGTGACAATAATTTAGCTACTTGGTTAAAAATAAAACATTTCTATTAGGAATGAGAAACAGTGAGACTTTCCGATCATGGTAACGTTAAGTAAATATTCCAGGGGTTTGAAGTATTCATGTAAAAAAAACAAACAAACAAAAAAAACAAATAAGTTCAACAGGACCATTTTAGGTGTGCACTGATGAATCTGCCCCGATTTCCTTAATTTTGAGCGATTAAAAAACTGATTTTCTCCACCAATTTTATCTGCAGAGGTCTGAAGTCAGCCACGGTTTCCTTTTGCTCAGTGACTTTTCAAACCTAAAAAAAAATCGGTATCAACCAAAACCGAAATTGGCTTTTTAAAGATCTGCGATCGGCCAGAAAACTGCAATTGTTACACCCCGTAATTTAAACATTCCTACATGTTGATTATTACACTTTTAATATTATTACTAATATTTATGTGTTATTATTTTTGATGTATACATGAAAGGCAAAAATGTAGAACACATTTCCACTAAATTTGGTCTTTTCCAGGTAAACTTTTCTGATTATTAGTCAACCAGAAAGCTGAGCTCGTGGCAGTAGCAGCATCTTAGCAGATGCTAGCTGTCCAGACACGTCGCTCATAGCTTTGCCAACTGTACTTTTACAGCTGCATTAGGACGGAGGGGTAGTATTCTCCTTTAGTTTCCAAACCATTGGTATCCTTTGTTTTGTTTTTTTTAGCAAGTGGAAATATTTCCAAAGAAATTCATCTACCTTTATTTGTAAGAGAGGAAAACGTTTTAGTAGCCTTCTTTCAGCTAGCTTAGCATTGTGTTCCTTGTAGCAGTGAGTTAATGAGGTAACCTGACCACCTGCAGTGAATGTGGTGGCGTCGGTGTGTTTTCTTTCTGTGCAGTTCAAGCTTCTTTACTTGAGGACAACAGTGCATCTGAGCATTGTTTGGCCTACACAAGCTATCTCTTGGTCTCCATGGTTCTCCGGCCATGTGTGCGGGGGTGTTGTGTGGAGGTGGCTCAGCAGAAACACAGAGGCAAAGAAGGAAACGTGTACCTCTGAAATTAATTCTTTAATGTCTCCTTGCTGGGAGGATTTAGTTCTTTTTTTTTTTTTTTAAGGTTGAGAAACATGTTCCATTCAGAGGAACTCATTTAATAATAGAGAGAGTTCAGGGTTTTTTTTTTGACTGCATATCAGAGATTTGTGTTTGATTAAGAAGCTGCCATTAATATTAACTTGAATCTTTCATTCCTGGAGACAAAATACATTTCTTGTATTTGAGTTGAAAACGACAAGTTCCGACTTATCAAACGGCTAACATCAACTTTCATCTCTGTACCAGACGGTCATGGTGTCGCTCGAGGGTTTGACGAAGGTTGTGGACCCCTCCCAACTGACGGCTGACTTTGATGGCAGCCTGGACTACAACCACGAAGAATGGATAGAGGTGAGACTGACCACCACCCTAAAAAACCCAAAGGAACACAACCTGTCAGATGGTGAATTTGGGCGATTAACTGGGTTTTGTCGTTTGGTTTGACCAGGTGCGAGTCGCGTTCGAGGAGTTCTCTGGTCACGCCACCCAGATGTTGACTCGACTGGAAGAGATGCAGGAAACTGTGTCAAGAAAAGACTTCCCCCAAGACCTGGAGGGGGCGAGGCGGATGATAGAGGAGCACGCCGCACTGAAGAAGAAGATCATAAAAGCTCCAATAGAGGAGCTTGACACTGAGGGCCAGAGGTAAATCGATTTAATCAATGTGAAGCAGAAAGCATAAACCTAAATGTACAAATCTAACGTGCAACAGCGTTTTCAAAATCACTTGAACACTAGAGCTCTGTTAGATGAGAGTCATGAGTTGTCTTATGTTTTTTTTTTCCTTTCTAAAATACTGCACTTGAAAGAATTATCTGCAAAACAGTCTGTGAAATTTCACAAGTTGAAAATAGAAACTTGAAGACTAGGATGCTGTTGTTGCAGTGCGTTCCTGTGAGTGTCCAAAGAGTGTGAAGAATACTTTATAAAATTATCCTTGGATAGAGGCTGGTAAAATAATGATCTCGTTTGTTCTTTGGTCAAAAAAAGAGCATGGTTTAAGATGAAAGATGTGCTAAAATTATCCATAAACAAAGTATTTATAAGGGTGTGTTTACATCAGCCCTGCTTAACCTTTTTTAGTTGGACTTGAGTTTGTTTGCCTGGAAAGCCTGGTTCGTTAGAGAAGTGTGAATGTGTAATCGAACTCTGATGCAGCCAAAAGTTGAACTCTGGTCTGCCTACAAACCGAGGTCTATGTTGGATTGAAGTGAACTCTAGTGCAGCTAGAATGCATATGTGAATGCTAACGGAACCAGAGACCGCTCCAAAAGCAGGAAGTGGACTGTAGCACATGGCATTCTGGGTAAATACAAGCAAAACAAATGCAATAGCCCAAAGACAGAAAACAAATCTTTCACCTGCTAAAATCTGACGCCACTCCAGTTTTAATTACCGTATTTTCCGCACTATAAGGCGCACCTTCAATGAATGGCCTATTTTAGGACTTTTTTCATACATTAGGCGCACCGCATTATAAGGCGCATCATACTCTATTATTACACATCCACATTAATAAAGAAATGGTCCCCGAGTACTTTATATAGTAGGCTGGCCCAGTCGTTGTTTCACTCACGGTGTTGGTGTTGCGATATTATGCCCAACTGCTTTCTGGGTAACACAGACCAACCGACATGCTGCAGAGAGTCTCTGTCTCTCTTCCCCTGCCCCTCCCCCCCTTTAAATGTATTATCAAACTTTATTAACAAACCAGTAATCTGACAACTATCCCAGCATGCACCGCGCACTACTTCTTCTACGGGGGAAAAAGAAGTTGGCGGCTGCTTACCGTAGTGGACCAACTACGTAAGCAGCCTACTGCATGTCTGTGTAAACATGACGTCTT
>NW_015113966.1:0-7192 GCF_001443285.1 Poecilia latipinna | reverse complement strand
ACGCATTATAAGGCGCATAGAATAGACGCTTCATACTCTATTATTACACATCCACATTAATAAAGAAATGGTCCCCGAGTACTTTATATAGTAGGCTGGCCCAGTCGTTGTTTCACTCACGGTGTTGGTGTTGCGATATTATGCCCAACTGCTTTCTGGGTAACACAGACCAACCGACACGCTGCCGCTGCAGTCTCTGTCTCTCTTCCCCTGCCCCTCCCCCCCTTTAAATGTATTATCAAACTTTATTAACAAACCAGTAATCTGACAACTATCCCAGCATGCACCGCGCACTACTTCTTCTACGGGGGAAAAAGAAGTTGAACAGGTTTGTTTGACACAGTGCAGTTTGAAAGCCAACTGCAGCAGCTGAAAATGTAACAAATGTTGCAACTTTGGTCCCCAATCAAAGGGAGTTTACTGGGCTATGATGTATTGAACACCTGAATTCTTTATGGCTAAAAACATGTTTGTGTTTTTAGGAATACTTTTAGCTAATCTGTTAAAGTTCTTTATTTAGGAAATGCAGATGAGCAGCCAAAAACACCCTGTCCAATGTCTCGTAACTAATATCATATTGCTTATCCACTTTGCTCAGCTCTGTTATGACTCTATGACCTGCTGGTGATGTGGTAGACATTGACCATCTGTTAACAACAGCATTCTGTCATAAAGCTTTGGACTACCTGCCATATTGTTGCATAATTATTTCTTAATGGACGTAAATCACCTCTAGTTTCCAAATATGAAGCCGACAACACGACGCTTACGTCTACAGTTAGAATATTAAACTTCACGTAGCGCCTTAAGTGTGATTCAAATGCAACCTACTTCTGAATAAATTGCAAAATTATACTTCAAGAGCAAAAAGTAAGAGAATTTTTATTTTAAATATTTTTGTTTAATCCATGTCCAGGTTGCTTCAGCGGATTCAGAGCAGCGAGGCTTTCTCCAACCGCAACGGCAGCACCGGCGGCAGCAGCAGTAGCAGCAGCGGTGGCGGCGGCGGCGGCGTCTGCAATGCCGACACCCAGGGCCTGGTCCCGCGCATCACCCAGCTGCTGGACAAGCTGCACTCCACCCGACAGCACCTGCACCAGGCCTGGCACGTCCGTAAACTGCAGCTGGATCAGTGCTTCCAGCTTCGGCTGTTCGAGCAGGACGCAGAGAAGGTCGGGATTGTGCAGAAGTGACCTATAACAAGAGCTGGTGATCAGTGCAGTGTGGGGCAGGCAGATGTCAATAATCAGCTAAAACTTAATTACGGCATCGATTAACGCCGTTTGTGGCGTTCGCACGAACTCGTGTCTGTGTTTTTACGTTCCTGTAATTGGGGGGGCGAACGGCTTCATCCAATTACGAGGCATTACGACGACAGATAATAGCTAAGGCAGCTAATACAGGTAAAGTCCCGCCTCTCCTGGCTCCAACCCGAACGGCTCTGGCGATGACAGCCGCGGCAAAAAATAGAGATGGGGAGAGAAATTCAAAGCTCCATGTTTGAGTGATTGGAATAAAATAGCAGGCTGCAGCGGCAAGGAGGACTGCAGTATCGGATACACTGCAGCAGCAGGAGCTTGTTGCTAGGACACCATAGGCCACAAGTTTTTTTTTTTTTTTTTTCAGGAGAGCACGAGAGGATGCCGCTAATGGAAAGCATTCGATTTCTGTGCATTCTGACAGCGCCATGCTCAGTCTCACTCGGGTTCACCAGCATGCAGTGTGTCTCGCTTTGTTTTCCGACTTCCTGCTGCAATAAACTGTAGATGTTACTGAGGAGTAAGGCTGGGCGATAAGTCAATTTTTGGGAAATTGGGAATTTTTTTTCACCCATGCACTCCTTGGGTTTCAGAGTGATGTCGGCACACCCAGAGTCGCCATCATGTTGTTTTGACAAACGTTTCTATTTATTTGGACTGTGACTTCAGGTCAACTCTACCGATTATTAGCACCGGGCTATGATTGTTTTTCTTTTTAAAATAAAGTCATTAATTCAAGAATAAAGTTATGACATTACAAGAATACAGTCACAATAATACAAGAATAAATTAGTTTGAGGTTAAAGTCAAAATAATACAATAATACAGAATTAATATTACCAGGATATAGTTATATTGTTAGGAAAATAAAGTAGTAATTTTATGAGAACTCCTGCCTGAAAAATATGGTACCAGTTTTGTATATAAGGAAATATTTCTTCATCTTTTGACAGTGTTAAATTATCAGTAGCACAACGTTAAAACAGATCAGAAAAAGATCGTGTCTATTTCAAACAAAGATCCCCATGAACTGAGGTGGTCGCCTCAGATCTCGATAACTTTATTGAAGCTTTTTTTTCTCACTAAAACAACTTTTTCTTGTCATTTTAAGACGTTTTTTCTAGCATTATGACTATGCTCTTGTACTTAAACAAAGATTCTCGCAGCCTGGCGCTAATGTTGCGTCGTTCGACACCACTTTTTGCCACTTTTTGAAAAGACTATTCTGTCATTTTCAATTTCAGTTTTAGAAAATAATTTAAGAAAATGCATTCAAATCGGATCTGATATGAATTTTTTTTTAATCAAAAGATTTGATCTTTTTACCCGTATCGCCCAGCCCTATAGAGGACCCTGTCCATCTGCTTGGATATGCTCCCTTGAAGATAGTTAACTTTAGTTTTTTTTTCTCCTGTGTCTGTTTCTGTGTGTGTCTGTTTTGACATCTTCCTGCCTCAGATGTTTGACTGGATCATGCACAACAAAGGTTTGTTCCTGGCAGGCTACACAGAGATTGGCAACAACCACCCCCACGCTGTGGAGCTGCAAACCCAGCACAATCACTTCGCGATGAACTGCATGGTAAGGCGCACGCACGCACGCACGCACACACACACACACACACACACACACACATGCATACACACGTACAGAAACACAGATGTTCAGGAGGAGCTAATGCTTTTCCGCCCCCTAGGACTCCAGTCCATGCCCCCCTACCAACTGCATAATCATATTGTTATTGCACTAAGTATCAACCTCTAGTTCTGGGTTCGGGTGTTTGTTTAGAGCAGCCTGCACATTTCACATAATCGCAGCAACACAACTAGGTATTAAGTAATCCTATTCTCTATTCACGATCGACCTTACATAACTATTATGAAACGGCTGAAGAGAGGAAATCGTCCGTCGGCTAAGGATTCTGGAGATTCTTCAGATTAATCTTTCATGTTTTTTAGATTTGTCTTTTTTATTGTGCATTTTTCTTTTTCCACACAAAAAACCCTCACCACTACAACAACAGATTCCGACGAAATTCCCAAAGAAAACAACACGGTAGCTGCTTTTCCATTACAAATGTGCGTTAACACTCTGTCGGTATTCCATTAATGCTGAAAAAACACACAAGAAAAACTTTTTTTTTTTTACATACCAAAACATGTACAAACAGGCACGGTAATTCACAATTGTGCAAATCTGTAGACGGCACATAGTTAGAAATTAAAACATCAAAGACAAAACCGGTTTAAATTAAAACTGTTTCTCAATTATACTGTTATCACATCTCTAAAAATGAATTCAGGAAGTGTAATTTTCAGTTTGATCTCCGTTTTTAAGTTATTCCAAAATATTTTGTTTTTGTTGCATTCATAGGTCTATTGTTCCTGTTTCCTTTTTTAAAAAATTGAGCAATTATTATGATCAGTAAGGAAACGATTTCTTAGTAGTTCTTTGGAGAGGTAAATTGTATTTAAATTTTGAAGTGCCTTTATTTATCTTATTATCTTTTAGGTCACACCATCCTCTTCCTGCCACTTCCTGTCATCTTTGTGGTTTCTGACAGTAGCAACAGCCGGTTGTTGATCATGTGATCAAAATACACTAATATCAATGTGACAGAAAAACCACCTCATCCTAGCGCGAAAACTTTTTAGCGAAAATCAAGTTTGTTTGTTTTTTCAAAATTTCCGTGTTTCCATTCCATTAAGCAAATTTATTTTCATTCTTCCAGTTTGCGCAATTACATGGTGAACGGAAACACAGCTATTGACAGCAGCTACAAGTTTTTCCTTTAGTTTTAGATTCCTCTTAAACGTTTTGCCTTTCCTCTCTCCCGCCGCTCTCCACAGAACGTGTACGTTAACATCAACCGCATCGTGTCGGTGGGCAGCCGCCTGCTGGAGTCCGGTCACTACGCCTCCCAGCAGATCAAGCAGATCTCAGGTCAGCTGGAGCAGGAGTGGAAAGCGTTCGCCGCAGCGCTCGATGAACGCAGCACGCTGTTGGAAATGTCAGCCAGCTTCCATAAGAAGTGCGACCAGGTGAGTCTGTCTGACCTGTTCTTGCTTTAGATTATGTCTGCTTGTGTATGTATTTATTTATTTTGGTTTTAGTTTCATTTATTCTTTCATTAAATGAATATAACCGTCCAGTAACAAACCCTTTTTCCAGTTGTTTTCTATAAGCGAACTGGCTGCTGCTGCCCTTCGGCGCACAGAACACGACCTCAGTATTGATCTGTTCATGTAACCGAAGCAAATGAGCATGTTGTTTATTCTCCGGTTACAGACTGTGACAAACAGGGTCTGACCGATGCTGTAAAAGCTCTGCATTAGGAACCATCTGCCTGCTGAACTCGCACTCATAAATCTGCTGCTACTTTCAGAAACGCTCCTTTCAAAAGGATTTTAGATGCGAAAGCCGTTGCAAATGTTTTCATTTCTTATTCATTTTTTCAATCTTGGTAACAATTATCCAACTCACACTGGTGGGTTGTTTTGTTGCACCCAGTTGATGTTTTTACTTATTTAACGGGCGCATTTGAACAGAAGACGGCTTTATTACCCCCAACTCTGCAAAGCGAAATTTATTTATAATAGATTTTATTAAAAATAAGGAAAATAAAGTCGAGGTAGCGGCGCTTAATCGTCTGTGCTGCTTAGTTGGTGCAGCCTGGAGTGAAATCTTCTCTAAAACGCATGAACAGAATCCTAAAGTGACTGCAGGTAACGCAACTCACAATTATTTTAGTAATCAATTATTCTGACGATTAATTTGATTAAAAAACTGTTCACATTCTGCAGATTTTTCATTTAACTACTTAAGCCTTGTTTTATACTATATCAGAAATACATACGATACTAATAAACAAATAAATAATTTTTTTCAATAAGAAAATAAACATTTTATTGCCTAAAATGCAATAACAGCTTTCCTTTATTGTACCTTTGAGCATTTGTATTTCAGGATGCATTTACAGCAAAAGCATTACAGCATTCAAGTTTAGCTTGCTTTCATTAAAAACCTCCGTCTATGATGTCAGTCTGTATAAATGTGTCCATGCAGGAAGCCACCTCAGACTAATAACTCTCTTAAAACTTTAAACTTCTACGTGTTTCAGCTTAGTAACAATAGAAACAAGCTGCGTCTTCTGTACTTCCAGTCTTCCTGAAGTGCAGCTCCTCTTAGCCTGACTCGTCTGTGTGTGTGCGTTCTCGCTTCAGTACATGAGTAATGTGGACTCGTGGTGCAAGGCATGTGGCGAGGTGGACTTGCCCTCCGAGCTGCAGGACCTGGAAGATGCAATTCACCACCACCAAGGCCTGTATGAGCACATCACAGCTGCCTACTCTGAGGTAAAACACTCTGCGCTGCAGAAATGTGCCTGAAGGCACGCTGTTCAGTCAGCTGCTGCTACATAGTATCCCCCTTGAAGTTTGCCTCAGTCGTACTCGGAAACAAATTCTGGTATTAATTAGTTCCACGTAAATGTGACGCCCCGCTTGGAAAAAGTGCTGGTGGCTATTTCTGCCAGGTTTCATTTTTTAAAGCGTTCTCTGATGTTGGAGCTTGGCTCGTGCCAGGCAGGAAAAGTCACAATGATTTGTTGATGGATGTCGGTCCGCAGCGTTTGTTTACCTTTAAACATTGTAGCTGCCTGTTTACCAAAGACGGCTGTGAGTACGGGACTGAGTTTGACTTTTAATTGAGACCGATTTTAAGAAACACAGCTGTTACATGTGGAAATGTTCTCCATTAGGAAGAGAATGAAACCTATAACTAAACATATTATTCCATTACAAACATCCAGAACTTTTTTTTCTTTCAGGTTTTTTTTTTTTTTTTTTTTTTTTTTATTTTTTTTGGTTAATTCTGTTTTTAGGATGAAACACAAGAACCTGAACTAAACTAATTGAACATTTATAAAGTGTTCAGTTGAGCCCAATCTGGCTCTTGTTATGTTTGTAGAGCTCAGTTTCATATACCAAATGGAATAAAATTTTGTTTCCAGTGGGTTTTTTTATCCTCCAAATTGTCAATAATTAAAACCAAATTACTAATAAAAATGTTAATTTGTATTCAGCAAAATCCGGTGTGACAAATTGTCTTCAGAAGTCAACGAGTTACTAATTAGAAAAGATTAAATCTTCATCCATCCTCACATAAAAGTATAGTATTGGCAGCATTATGCTGTGGGGACGCTTTTGCTCATCAGGGAGGGTTGATCATTATAATGAAGCTAATTTAGTGGATCTGGGGAAAGTTAAAGGGACATGACTTGTTTTACCTCCTGTTTACACAATGATGCCCTAAATAAAACATATGAAGTATTTACTTCTTCCAGAACTACTTTATACAGTGAACCTTAAGGTAAATAAATAATTATAAAAATATGTAATAAATATGCCCATCAAGATTATTTTATTCTGGTTGTGGATTTTTAGCGGTCTTCTCCTTATGAGTAAAAATGTGTGAACATTTGTTCAGGTGAGCCAGGACGGGAAAGCCCTGCTAGACAAGCTGCAGCGACCTCTGACCCCGGGCAGCGCCGACTCGCTAACGGCTTCGGCCAACTACTCCAAGGCCGTGCACCACGTCCTGGACATCATCCACGAGGTGCTGCACCACCAGAGGCAGCTGGAAAACATCTGGCAGCACCGCAAAGTGCGTCTGCACCAGCGCCTGCAGCTGTGCGTCTTTCAGCAGGACGTCCAGCAGGTACGACACGCCGAAACACGTAGGATGATGCATTCGGAGCATCATCGTCCTTCTTCTTCTTCTCTATTTTTTTATTTTAATACATGTCACAAAAGGATTATATGGCGATTCAGTGAGTGGAAGAATTTAAATTTGGAATCTGCAGCTGCAGTCGGGAGCACGCCTTCATCACGGAGTCCAAATATGATAATACAGTTCCTGCCTGACAAAAAAAA
>NW_015113965.1:127686-180035 GCF_001443285.1 Poecilia latipinna | reverse complement strand
AGGAACGGTGTTCCTCACAGCAACGTCTCAGATCATCAGGAAGACATCGGTCAGTCGGCCCTGATCACCACACATCCTCCACCGTGCTCATCAGCTCACAGGAGAAGCTTTCTCACATGCTCACCGTTAATTTCACCCACCTGGAGAAGCTCAGTGTTTGGCTCAGTTAAAGTCCAAGTGGAGCGTTCCAAAGTCCACATGTTATTAATTATTATTTCCTCTGGTAAATAAATGCTCAGATTAAAGTTTATACAACTTTTAGGCTGTTTTGTTGCCATCAGGACTCTAAAAACAGGTGTTTTCTCTGCTTTTAGTTGCGTGGCAGATGAAGTCTCAGCTGGACGACATGCTGACTGACACACGCACACACACACACTCCGACACACACTTGCATTGAATCACATGAGAGTGCGTGAGAACTGAACCTCTTTGTCGGCTCTGAACTCTTGACTCGTAAACACATCCGTTTGAACCGGGGTTAAACATGTCTGCAATCTGAGGCTGGGGGTGGGGGATAAAAAACTGTTCCCGGGGGGGAAACACGTGGATCACACAAACACACAACACGGTGTGTGTTTCCAGCTGATCCAGGAAGTCTGCAGCAGCTGCTGGAGCGAACCAGCTGCTGTAGCGATTAGTGATTAGCTCTTCTGGAGCTGATCTGAGATCTGCTGAGGGAGAGATGAAAGCAGGAACCAACCTCTGTGTTTTAGATGTTTAGCACACAGACACCAGGGGGCGCCGGACTCACAGAAACATTTGACTGATTTGTTGTTGTCATTCAGTCGGACGTCGTCCATCAGAGCGTGTTTGAGCTGATCCACGCAGACGACCGCGCGCTCTTCAGACGCCAGCTTCACTTCTCCTTCAACCCCGATGCAGACAGCTCCGAGAGTCCCAGTAAGTCTGACACAGGAATACGCACCTGAACGCCTCACGCACGCACCATTCATCCTCACTCTGCTGTTCAGTGTTTCCTTTTACATTCACAGGACTTAATGAATGACTTTGCACTGATTATTCATCTTTATTTTTGGTTTGTTGTTGTTTTCTTTGCTGGTTTTCAGTTGTTCTATTGTCTGTTCTTCAGCTTCGGATCCGTTTTGTGTTTAGTTTAAATGCTTTTCTTTTTGTCTGTTTTCTCTCTGCTCTTCCAACCAGCCTTGTTTTGTTTGTTTTTCTATGTTTGCTTTGCTTGTAATTTGCTTGTTTTACATAAATGTCACTCTGATTCATGGTTATGGTTCAGAGTTTTCTCTCTGTGGGTTGGAGATGCATTTCAAAAACACTTTGTTTCCTTTATCTGCATCTCTTTCTTTCCTTTTTTTTTATGGAAGAAGGTTTTGTTTGACATTTTTTTCTGATATTTTGGTTACTTCAGTTTTGTTTACTTTGGTTTTGCTTCTTTTTATTTCTCGTTTTAAATGATGTTTGCTTCTTTAGCTGTAGTCCTTCTTGTTGCTCACTTTCCTGTTTGGCTTCTCTTCTTTCTTTTTGTTTTTTTTATAGGTTTTATTGTTTTTACATGATGCTTTGCAGAAAAACGTCAGGGTTTTTTTAAGAACTAAATCTAGTTTGAAGCTTCCTGACTGTGTTGTCTGCTCCCTCGCCCGTCCAGGTGAGCAGAACAGCGCTGACATCAGCACCAACGTGGTGGCCTACGACCTCCAGACCATCCCTCCTGAGAACTCGTCCTTCCTGGAGAGAAACTTCTGCTGTCGTTTCCGCTGCCTGCTGGACAACTCGTCTGGTTTCCTAGTAAGATGCTGCTCCTGTTCTTCCTGAAGCCGCCGTGCAGATTGTCCCTCTGAGCTGCATCTCTTCCTCCTCAGGCTCTGAACTTCCGTGGCCGGCTGAAGTTACTCCATGGGCAGAACCGGGTATCGGAGAACGGGTCGCTGGTTCCTCCTCAGCTGGCTCTGTTCGCCATCGCCACGCCGCTGCAGCAGCCGTCCATCCTGGAGATCCGCACTAAGACCCTCATCTTCCAGACCAAACACAAGCTGGACTTCACGCCCATCGGTATCGATGGCAGGTGAGTTAAACCGCCGACCGGCCGTCAGGACGACGAGCCACCGCTGCAGGAAGCTGACGTGTTTGTGTCCACAGAGGGAAGATCGTTCTGGGCTACAACGAGGTGGAGATCTCCATGAAGGGTTCAGGCTACAGCTTCATTCACGCCGCCGACATGATGTACTGCGCCGACAAACATCTACGAAGTAAATGGAACTATAAACTACTAAATGTTCCAGAATCATTCAGATCATTTATGCATATTGATACATTTCAATTAATAAGGGTGAATGTTTGTAGATATTGATCCACTTTATTGATAACTGGTACATGTCAGTCGATGTATCCTGATGAATTTGATCCGTTGTATTAAATACTGGTGATTTAAATCGTGTTTCTTGTCTGCAGTGATTAGAACCGGAGAAACCGGCTTCACCTTCTTCAGACTGCTGACCAAAGATCGGCGCTGGGTCTGGGTCCAGTCCAACGCCCGGCTGGTCTATAAGGACGGGCGGCCAGAGTTCATCGTGGCGCGGCAGCGAGCGTTGACGTGAGTCCTTCTGGTCCGGACCGGAGACTCAGACTTCTCCGTGGCTCTGGTCCTGACCCGGCTGCTTTTGTCACTCTGCAGGAACGAGGAGGGGGAGGAGCAGCTGCGCCTGCGCCAGCTGCAGCTGCCCTTCAACTTCGCCACTGGCGAGGCGCAGCTGTACGACCTGCCGCTGAGCCTGGAAGTCCCGGACCTCTGCTCCGCGCCCAAGCTCCGGAAGATGGAGGGAGAACCCAGCAACTCCAACTCCCTGCTGGGCTGCCTGCTGAGCCAGGACCGCGCTGCCTACTGCAAGCACGAGAGCCCCAACGGCATCAGCTCGCTGAGCGACGTGGCGTTCCAGGACACCCACGCCACAGTCAGCGTCCCCCGAGAGCTGCAGGCGGAGCCGGCGCCCAGCGTGCCGCTGCTCCGCATGGACCCCACCATCCAGGACATGGTGGAGACGCTGGAGTCGCTGTTCGGCGACGCAGACCTGATCGAGGCGGTGGACGTCGGGCCGGAGGAGCTGCAGAGCTGGGAGAACTCGCTGATCAACTTCACCACCGGCAACCAGGTGTTCAAGGACGACCTGAACGACATCCTGAGCAGCGACATCCTGACCTACGTGGCAGAGCAGCTGCAGAGCGAGGGCGGCCTGGCCTTCCCCGAACCGCTGGACAAGATCCAGAACCACAACCCAGAGCCGGCCGGGCAGCAGGACTTCAGCTGGCCCGTCCAGATCCAGAACCAGATCCAGAACCAGATCCAGAACCAGATCCAGCCGCCGCCTCTCTCTGGGTCGGCCAAGCTCAGCCACCTGGACTTCCCTCCCATGGCCTCTGCTGGGCTCAACGGCCTGCAGGTTCCGGTTCCGTCTTCACTTCAGCTGGGCAGCTCCACAAACATGACCTTTAACCCTTCGTGTCGTCAGCACCAAGTTTTTAAAAGCAGCCCTACAGACTTAACGGACCCGGACCAGAACGCGGGTGGAACCGTCAACCCGGTGTTTATCTTTAAAGGCTCCCAGTGGGGCGAGTCCAGCCCAGCCCAGAACTTTGTAGAACCATATGCCCCGAATATTTCAAGTGGCGCTGGCGCCCAGCCGCCGCTGTCCGGGTTCCAGCCCAACCCCACCATTCAGAACGCCTTCAAAACCCCCGAGCCCACCCCGCTCCCCGACCAGCTGGACTGCATGTTCAGAACCACCGCCACCGCCACGCTACTTCCCAACGGCGTCAATCACGGCCAGGCCAGAACCGACCCGGACTCCTTCCACTTGCAGGCCAAAGCCGCCTGCTACTACCAGGCGCTGCCTGCAGGCGGCGCTGTGGCGGCAGCACTGCCATCGCATAAAGAGGCGGCGTTGACCTACCAGGTCAAGTCCAACGGCCGGACGATGCGGCAACACTTTCTACACTTCAGTGAAAACACACAGGTTGACTCCTTCTCCTTCATACTTTGACTAGGACAGCAAGCACGAAAATATGAGAATTGATAAATAAAAAAAATACTGGCTGTTTATGTAGCAGCGCTGATCTGAAGTATGGAAGCTCAAAAGGGACAAAATTAAATAAATAATTCATGAAATCATTAATTAAATTATTTATTTTATACAGAAATTTCATTAAATGGTTAAAATTCAAACCTCTAACAGCTGATGCTGAAAATTAATTTATTATGTATTTATTTTTTTATGGTTCCACCATGAATTCATCTGATCAAAGTCGGGGGCAGGGCTTATAGTGGCGCTTTCCCATCAGGCCTTTGGAGAGACTTTACAGTTATTAGGCCACAACGATTTATTATTAATAATTATTAATTTGATGTTCAGTTCAATTCTAAAGAAATTTCCTTTTAAGATTTTTAGTTTTGCAAATAATGTTTGAGTTTTTTTAAAATGAGAAGAAAAACTAAAACATGTAAAACTTCAGCAGTTAAATAAAATAACAGTAATGTTCAGCTCTTAAAACCATTCCTATCACTAATATTCTTATTTATGACACCAGTCACATAAAGTAGTGGGTTTTTTTTTTTTTATCAATAAACTGGACTCAGTATCTGCATTTAAACATATTTTCAAATTAATTGAAATGTATTGATGCTCATTCATGTAGAAGAATAGTAAATAGTAAAGACATGAGACAAATTGGACAGTTTGAGGTTTTTAAAAATCATTTGTATGAATTTATCATAATAAATGGAAATTTATCTACCATGAAACTTAGAAAACCAGTTTCTAGATAGAAAGGTATTTTTGCTCCCCCTGGTGGTCAACATCTGCTAAGCTTTCTAGATTAAATCTGGACTAAATCTCTCGGCTTTATTACCCAAATGATTCTGTTAAATTGGGAAAATACAAAGTTTACCACAGGTTTCTTGACCCGATGGCTCAGTTTTGTAAACTTCAGATCGTTCCAGGTCTCTGAGTTGATATGTTTTTTCTCCTCAGATGGACAACCGTCCCATCGTTGGGAACGGAGGATTCCCCTTCACCTCGCTGCCCAACAGGAAAACCTGCCTGACAGAGAACAAATAGGACCGCCGGGACACCTGGACTCCAACTTGGACTGAAACTCGGACTCATCCGTGGAAAACCGTAAAGACTGGAGCGACTAACGAGGGTTAGACTGAAGAACGGGCGAAGGACAAGTTCAGGTTTGGTGGTGTTGGCTCAAGAAGACAATCGGGACGATTTATCACAGCTGGAGAAATATTTCCTCTTTTATTAAATAATTTTTATGATCAGCATATATTTTATTGTAATACTTCCTCATATAGGTATCAAGAGTCTTCAAATTAACCCATAAAAATGGAAGAGAAATATTTTGAGTCATTTTTCCTTCAGATTTAACGGTGAGAAGCAACAAAACGACGTGTGGAGCGTTCATAAAGCATTAAAAACATTCATTTAAAACACTTTTTATCGCTGGTGATGCACACAGGCAGTTTGAGGTGGTTGGAAGTGAATTTAAGTATAACAGGACAGAATGCGAGCTGTTTGGTTCACCACAAGGGGGCAGCAGTTACAAACCTGAGTGACTCCTAATCCAAGTCGACGCCTAGAGGCCAAAGGTGGTACTGCACTCCACAGCTCCACACTCATTTGTTTCCCATTTTAGCTCCATTTAAAAAAAAAAAAAAAGAAAACGACGAGAACACTGAACCAGCCGCGTGTTTTTCCCGCTGTCGTGTTCAGCGCACAAATGTTCCGCTCCGACCCGAACGCCGAGCCGGGTCGACGAGTCACTGGTTGGTTGTTTGGTTGCTGTTTTAATCCGTCTCCATTGAGTTCATTTCAACTGTCCCGCAGCGGGGAAGATTTGCTTTGCAAGCAGACAGGGTATAATATAAAAACCATGAACATAAACGCACAACAGAGTGACGTCATCATCCTACTACGAGCCTGGAAGTCGAGTCGATTCAGTGAAAACAGCTGCTTGTTTGTATATTTTAAAGCTTCGTCTCTGAGCCAGATCTTTCTCTTCTCTTCCTTTCGTTTTAGTTTATTTTATTTTTTTCTTCTGATGTTTTGCTCTTTTCTTGTCAGGGGGGTAAAATACAGACAGTGCCTTAAACTGATGGAGCTTTAAAAAGAAAAAAAGATTTAAAAAAAAGGGAAAATATTTAAAAATCGACCACATTTACTTTATTAGTTTAAAGCCAAACTTTGAGATTTGTTTCACTTTAAGGTGTTTGATTTGCCAAAGCACAGAAACATTTAGGATTAGATTTCTGGAGCCACTTTATAAAACTAACCTGGCACAAATTAAAACTTTAGCACTTAATTTTTAAATGGTAACTCTCGCTGCGCTCTGTTTGCACTAGATTTAAAGATAAAAGTTTATTTTAGCAAGGCTCACATCCTCCTCTGTGTCTCCATATCCTTCAACCCGTCCAGCAGCAAAATGCAGAAGTAAGACAGTGTAAGGCAGCTAATGTATATATAAAATAAGGAAAATAAATGGAAAATCTCATTCATAGATGCCTTTTAATTGACATGGTTTTAACAGTTCAGCCCAAACTGAGCCAACTTTAGTAGCGCTTCTTCCAGAATAAGAAAAAAAAAAATCGTTTTCATCAGATTTTAGAGGAAACAGACTTGAATTGAACCAAACTTTTGAAACCAAAGCCATCTAAGAAGCTTTACTCCTGAGGATACCAAAGGGAATGTAGCATGATTAACATTTTCCGGAACGTTCAGGTCAACATCCAGGCTTAAATGAAACCGTTTTTTAAACATTTTTAACCACAAACGCGCGCTCAGGTCTCACCGCGAGGTTTATCCAATCTGCTCCAGGCTTCCTGTTGGTTTAAATGTTTTGCACAAGTCAGACATGGAACTCTGGGAAATGTAGTTGTCCAGCATTCAGCGCTTCTGGAAATGGATGAAACTCCCTGAGCGTTTCCTCATGGAGCCGAACGTTTGTTCAGATTCAGTTAGAAATCCAAACCCAGCATGAAGCGCTTCATCCTCAGTCAGTGCCTTTGTTTCACAAAGTATTCTATGTATAGAGATATAAATATATATTGTTACTCTCTCTTACACTATAAAAAGTCTTCAATATTTGACCTATATGCTTCAGACCTAAGGAAGCCTCCATTATGCAGTATCTATCTGTGTTTGTACATACATTCATATGTGTAATATTTCATGTATCCTGTATCGTAATAATGTATTGCCTTTATTTGACCCACGCCTCTGTTATTTTGTACATTTTCTGCACAGCTCATATATAACCTCCTGCTCCCGTGTATTTTTTTTCTCTCTCCTTTGTTGTGTCTCAATATTTGACCTTTAAATCTGTATCTGAGTGTTTGAGTCAGACTGTAAATCTCCACCATATTAAAGGTGATCTGATCACTGCAGATCGTCTCAAGGTTTTATTTCATTACAAAACGATCCGAAACGGAACTGGATCGGATCTGGATCTCTTGAAACTGGAGCAGAAATGAGCTGCAGTCCAGATCCGGCTGTTCGGAGCTTTGCTCAGCGCATTTAGGACTGTTCAGGAGGGACCACACAACTACTGTTAATCTTTTTTAAAATTTGGTTTGAATATGCAAATTGTACCTGTGGTTGCACTGCGCTTTCATGGTGCATTCAAGTACACCTCGTACACAGGATAGGCCAAAAATCAACACAACTCCAGTGATTTAAACTTTTATTTTGCAGGTTTACACACCTTATTGATTATTTTTTAATTAATCAAACTAGTTAATGGAATATTATTCCTTATCCAGCTCAATGTTTGCTCTGATTTCTCCAGCTTTATCTAAAAATTAATTATTTCTTTTAAAAAAATCTAAAATGTACATAAAGCAGTTGAGTGTGATGGTACCCTGTGTCCACCAGATGGCAGTGTAACCACTTTAAGGCAGTTGTGGCATAAGTGTTGCTCCCAGTTCAGCCTTTAATGGTTTCCTGTTATTTTCAGCTGCATCAGTCCTGAAGCTGCCTCCACCGTGCATCACTGCAGGAACATTTGTATTATTTTGGTATCTGGTAGTTTAGGAAGTTATTTTTTATTTTGTGAACTACAGAAGAAGAATAGTTTTCATAAATAAAGGTTGGACAATGTCAGCTTGAGGTCTTGAGGTGTCAAATAAAAATAGCACCACAGTTGTTAAACACTGTTTTAGTGTCCTGTGTTTATGTCGGATCTGTACTTACCACAAAGTTTATACCTTATTACAGCATTCCTAGTTTTCAATAAAATCTACGTCTGTAACCAATTATTATTTTAGTAATTGATAATTCTGACGATAAAAAGTTGCCACTTCTGCATTTTTTTCTATAATAGAAGAATAGAATACAATTTAAGTATTTTTTTTTTTAAATAAGAAAATATTCATTTTATTGTCTAAAACCCAATACGGTAGTGCTCCCGAATGCTTTTGGAACCAAAGTTTGCTTCTTAAAGGTTCTGTAAAGCCGATCAACCTGAACAGAACTTTAGCAAAACGTTTCATGGAGATTTTCAAAATGTTATACAGTTTACCTCCAGGGAACTGTTAGAGAACGTTCTGTTAGAGAACGTGGTTGCAGCTGACTTTAATCAAATAAAACTTTGTGTAAACTTTTATTTTAAAGTGATTTAACTTCCGGTCTAAAACCAGAAATCTGCTGACTGAATATTTCTGTCATTTTTCAAAGTTCAATTCAACATAATTTTCACTCTGACGTCACGCGCGCGCTCCCGTGGTCTTATCAGATCACTGGAAGCGCGCTCCGGCCGCAGAGCAGCAGAGATCCTGGAGGAGGAGGAGGAGGAGGAGGGAGAGGAGGACGAGGCGCATATGGAGGCAGGAGCCTGAACTCCACCGGGATGAGTTCACCCGGTTCCGGGATGCTTTAACGCGCCGTCTGGATCTGACGCACACCAACAAAACTGAGCCAGAAACCTTCCTGACTGCGCGCAAACAGAGAGAACCACCTGGGCTCCGGTTGGACTCCCGGTTTTGTGCAGTAATTGCTGCTGCAGTCGGACTTCTGGCGCTGTTTCTGACGGTATCGGTGCGGAATGAGTGAAACCAGCGCAGTGGAAACTGAGAAACGTCGCTGCAGCGCCAGCGGATTGTCTGGGACGGATCCCGCTTCGCCGACTCTGAACTGATCCTGAATGAACGCAAACATGTACGCTGGGAGGAAGCGCAGAAAACCGGCGCAAAGAGGGTGAGTTCTAAAAGTGCGCAGATGAAGGAAGGCTGCCCGTCACTAATTGTGGACATGTAAGACGTATTAGTTACACTTTAAGTCGTCCCCGTTTAGCAGCGGCAGACAGTTTGTAAACATGGGATTATCGCCCTGTAATGGACTTATGGGGCCGCACAGCGCCCCCTGTGGGTCGCAGTGGAAGCTCCACTCCAGTCAAACAGTTAATTATCTCGTCATTAATTATCAGATTATCCAGGAGCGGATCTAGAGATATTAGAGCCCCGGGGCGCAGGAGGCCCCACAGCGTTACTCTGAATGTTTCTGTTGTACATTCTGATTATTTAGTGATCCCTGTACCAGAAATTAAGATTTTTAATCTGGATGTGGGTATTTATTACCTCTTTTTGTATTTATTTGTGTTATTATGGTTTTGTAAATATTTTTTCCTCTTTAGATATGACAGTTGTGAGATTTCTTCAATCATCTATGTGATTATTTTCTAGACTCTTGTGACTTTTCTGATCATTTTGTGTTTTTTTCTAACTAAATATATCTGTTCTTTATTTAAACCTGTTTATCATTTTGTGAATGCTCTGTCATTATATAATATGTTTTTGTCTCTTCTTGATATTTTGCTGTTTTTCTCTGTTTGGATTCATTTTTTGTCTAATCCTTTCGTCCATGTGCTGATTATTTTTTGCTTCTTGTGGATAATTTTTCTTTTGTAATATTTTAGATTTTTGTTCCTGACCATAATGTCAGAGGTCTTTTCTATTTTTAAATCACAGATCATTTTACAGAGGGCTGCACAGTTGGTAGAGCTGTTGCCTTGCAGCAAGAAGGTTCTGGGTTCAATTACTGGCCCTGGTCTTTCTGCATGGAGTTTGCATGTTCTCCCTGTGCATGTGTGGGTTTTCTCTGGGTACTCTGGTTTCCTCCCACAGTCCAAAAACATGACTGTCAGGTTAATTGGTCTGTCTAAATTCTCCCTAGGTGTGTGTGTGCATGGTTGTTTGTCCTGTGTGTCTCTGTGTTGCCCTGCAACAGACTGGCAACCAGGGTGACCCTGCCTCTTGCCTGGAACGTCAGCTGGAGAGGCACCAGCAACCCTTCCGACCCCACTAAGGGACAAGGGTGTAAGAAAATGGATGGATTGATATTTTACAGCTTTTTCTTTTCTTTTTTTTTACTGATGCATCCATGCCTCTTTACTCTGAAATCCCAAAATAAACTCCAGTCCAACCAACATTCATCAGAAGTCACCTCATATTTCGACCTTCATGCAAAATGGTTGGTGTGCAGGATTTCGTTTTTTCCTGATGCTGGTATTTCCTGACCTCCAGAGTTAAACCAGTTCCCGCTGAGGGAACCAAAACCAACCCATCGAAGCGGCACCGCGACCGGCTGAACTCAGAACTGGACCGGCTGGCCAGCCTGCTGCCCTTCCCAGAGGAGGTCATCTCCAGCCTGGACAAGCTGTCCATCCTGAGGCTCAGTGTCAGCTACCTGCGCACCAAGAGCTTCTTCTCAGGTGAGGAACGTGCAGAGACACACTGAGCGAAGCTGGTCGAGACGAGACAGAGGCTCGGGTTTCAGAAACGAACCGCCTTGATTCTGATCAGTGAAAACGAACCGAGTCTCCACCTGCTTTTAGCTGTTTTTAGCTACTTTAGCTTAGATTTGGCTCCACTGTGAGTCTTAAAGTGTTGATATTAACATGAGCTTGAAGAACAGTCGGTTCTACGCACACACACACACACACACACACACACACATACACACATACATAGGAGGCTGATTTTTGATAAGTTTATTGCAATAAACGATAATGTTGTTTTGAAACCTTTTCCAAGTAATATAATTTTAATGTTGTCAAAGATCAATAAACTCTAATAAATTCTAATAAACATTTAACACTGAAACTAGAAGACATTTTAAATATCCAAAATAAACAACAAAAGCAACAAATAAAATTAATTGAATACCTATTTTCATTTTGGTAAGGAAAAGAGAAAAACAATAAATCATTAAAATGGAAATTATTGAGCTTGCTTAAATTTTTCATGTGATTGACTGATTAACTGATTAACTGATTTATTGATTATTGTGACACACACCTGCAGGATAAAACTAGTTTTAATTTTTTTTATATCAGATTAATTGCACTCTATACGTTGATTAACTTTCTAAGCTTGAAAATTAATATGCATTTTTTAAGAAAATGTTTTATTGTCTCAAACCAAACATGTTCTGTGGTCAACAATTCCTCATTGACCACAGAATTAGACAGCAGCTGCGTTTCCATTACAAATGTGTGCAAAACTTTGTCAATGTTCATCTCATGTGAAACCCCCCCCCCACAATTTTGCAATAAGAAATGCAATTAAAATCACATGAATAAGTTTGTTCCCATAATAAATCATTAAAACCATGATCCTGCAGCTACTTCCTGTTTTCTTCTTCTTCATGGTTTGCACCAGTGGCAACTTCTGGTTGTTGATCATGTGACTCGTGAGACAAAAAAGTCTTTTCAGTGTAGTTTTACTAAATAAATCAAAACCAAAAGTTCTTCATCTAGCAGCAAAATGAGTGTTTTATTATGCTAATTTATTTTTGAAATGTCAAATTGTAAACTCTGCTGTAAACTTTGTAAGAGGCTTTAGGTCAATCTAAAAGGTTAAACCTTTTAGATTAATCACATGAGTTAAAGTCTTAGTGTTGACAGACCTAGTTAGATGTTTTCAGGTCCAAATTCTTCCAAAAACCACCGGATCTTCCAACGTTCTCAACCAGAACGGCTCTTCATGTGGGGAACATTTTAATAGAGGGTTTATATTGAACACACATCCAGCCCTCCATGTCAGAATTAGGTCAGAGCCTCCATCTCCATCTAAGTGGCTGAACTCTGCTCGACCTCCTTCCATCCAGACAACAGAGAAACCCACCAGGACTCGGCCTCTTCTCGCCCGTGGCCAGGAGCCGACCCTGTCCTGAAGGCTGAGCCGACCAGTAATGTAGGTCTGGGGAGACGGACCCATTACTGCGGGCGCTGAGGAGATGAAAGAACAGAAACGTGGGGGGATAATCCACTCAGGGGAGGCTTATGGGGCTTTAAAGGGAGGGGGGCGCAGCGTGAACAAAGTACAGTCCGCTCTCTGCCGGCATCCTGCAGAAAAACTGCAGTGTTGGGACAAGAACCTGGGAAGATCAGAGGAGTTTTCTCATGAGGTCACAGTCAGAAAGTTAAAGAGGATCTGTTATGTAAAATTCATATTTTGTACATTTTTATACTTCATTTTGGGTTTCTGCTGCTTCTAAAATCAGTCTGAGCTCTTAAAAACCAACCATCCAGCTGTTTTTAGGCAATCACTTCATGTTTTTGGTGACTGGAAAATGAGCTGTTTCAAAAACCTCCTAATTGTTGAGTCACTTTCCTTGGAAACTGCGATGTTACCTAGCAACCCCATCCAAGCAACCCCATCCAAGCCCAGCCAATTACCTAGCAACCCCAACATCTTTATTTATCTGGTTTTAGCACTGTATGCTCTGTACAATGGCTGCTGGAAAAGACAAGTGTTTTGTTGCCAACTTACCATCCAGGAACCACTTGCTGCATTCTCATTAGTTGTCCAGGAGGCTCTACTAATGCTTTTCAAAAATGTACGGTTGTATAACTGTGCATTTGTTTCCAGCCATTGTGGTTCTGTTTCTCTCTGTACATCAAACCAACCAAACCCTCTGAACAACCTGTTCACCTCCTCACCAGAAACGTACTTATGAGTTTTAACTAAATGTTGTTTGTCCTGTATGTATATATATGAGAAACATTACATTAAACGTCAAAAATTAGGGAGACAGAAACAGCGAGCCGTTTTAGTTGCTCTTCTTTTCTGAATAATTCATTCCGGTCTGCAGCGTCGTTAGCGTAGTGTAGCGTAGCATGGGGGTTATTCAGGTCATGGTGTGTGTCATCGTCCCCTCAAACAGCTGCTGATGAACTGTCGCTCAAATTAGGTTCAGCTGCAGAACGTAGATCTCCGTTCTGTCCATCAGTGACGTTCTGTCCTCACCAGGCTAGTGTGTTTCTGCTCGCCGCCGTCTGTTATGACGTTTTTAACGGCTGTTTTCATGCTCGTCGCTCTCCGTTGTGCCAACACACGTCGCCTCCCATTCGCCATCGCCCGCCTCAGGCGGTTTTTCTTCCCCTCAGTTTCCGTTCCTGACGTCAGGCGGTTAAAAAGTCCGTTCTGCCTCCTCCAGCTCTGAATTATTGACAGTCCAGATGAAATGCTGCTATTGTAGCAAGACTGAGCCGCATCCATGGTGATGTTTGCTGTTGGAAATAAAAAGATCAGCTTCAAAGGTTTTAACCTCTGTGGCGAATCTGGATCAGGTTCAGTAGAAGGCTTGACCCCTGACCTCTGGATTCTCAAAGACTTCCCCTTCTATTAATGTCTGAACCTACTGCTTTAGAAAGCATAGAGTGTATTAAAGGTCAAAGGGCACAAAGGAGTCACTTCAGTCTTTTTAAAACATGCCATCTTTTCTGAATATTCAGCTTTACCTTTCACTTCCAATTAGGCGTTAGAAACGATGAAAAGTTAAAGATTTTACTGTCTTATGATTAGATATTGGTGTCAAGAAACCTTAATAGAACAAAACCTGAACCTTTGTATGTAATACTTTGCTTAATTCAAAATCAAATATGATTTTTTGTTTGTTTGTTTGTTTCTATTTCTGAACCAATGACACGAAAACCTGTGAAAAAGTTGCTGAACCGAACTTCCTTCTTCACCAAATGGAATAAAAATCAAAATTTAGAACAAAAAAATGAGAAAAATTACCAGCAGATGAGTTGGACACAAATATTTTTATTCTTTAAAGTTGTCAGTTTTTTTTACTTGCTGTATTGATTACAGATTTTATATACATAAGTTGACAGTGAATTAAGAAATACTGCCATCTGCAGGTAGTAGTTAGAATCACAATAATTCAACATTTTTGACCATTTTTGCAGAAAATTATCAATAAACCGGAGAAATTTTTGCAATTTCAGAACAGCAAAACACCGGTTGGACTGGATGACATACACCTCTGGGAAACAAAATCCTGTAGCTTTCAACACGGTAGCAAGCTTGGTGGTGGCAGCATCATACTGTGGGCCGGTCTTTCAGGAAGCATATAAGATGCTAACATATTTAGGATCATGGAGGAATATGGCTGCTCAGGTGAAACAAGAAGGATCTGATGGAAGGGAACCAGCAGATTTTGGTTTACTTTGATTATAGTGTAAAACATGAGGCTGTGGATGGAAGCAGCTGAAAGTCTTACTTTTCTACAAGATCCTTGAAGAGCTCATGGTATAATTTTAGTTATTTACTTGGTGAGTTTTAATTATAGATTCTTAAAACCCCAAGGAACCTTTGGTGCAGTGTCTCTAACTCGTTCTTGTCTCCTCCCACAGAGGCGTTGAAGCACCAACCTCCCAATGGCATCAGCAAGAGCAGCGATGGAGACGGTAGCGGCACGACGCCTGGAGCTGCAGAGGGCAGGATATCAGAGGGCGAGCTTCTGCTTCAGGTGGGTTCCTCTGTTACCCTCAGGGTCTCAACAACATGTTGGTGAAGCTTTGCTGCTTGTTTTGGTCTGATGGAGGAGAGGCGGCTCTGCACAGCAGGGCAGGAACACAAATTCTGTTTGTATTTTGTTTTTTAATAATGCACTCCTGAGTGAAACCAGTGGCGGCCATCTTGCTTTACAGCTGCATTTTACGGCATCTATTTATTTGGACTTTGAATTCAGCACAAGATGTGAGGGCCAGGATAAGATTTTATGTTTTACAAAAAGTCATAATGTTACAAGAAATCTTCCCAAGAAGAAAAAGCGGAAAAATTGGGAAAATGAAAATATTTTTTTGGTTTATTTTTGTTGTTTTTTGCTCTCACATTGGATCAGAACTGGTGCTCTTTGGAGAAGTTTTATTTTTTCCATTGCTACAAATTGTACAAATTTTCACTAAAATTTGACTTTAAGCCAGAAGCCAGGTGTGAATTTTATTATAAAAGTATATAAATCAGATTTCTGACCCTCTTTGCTCAACCTGTGAATTATTCAGCAGCCTGAGTCTGATGCTCAAACCAAGAGTTGGAAAAAAGATGGAAATGAGAAGCGGAGTAAATGTGTCGGATCGGATGAGGAGCTGGTTCTGCTGATGGTTGTAAACATGATCTTCATCAGTGAGACGGATCTGGATTCAGTGTCATCACCTCCTCACTGAACCCTGAGGCTCCTTGAAGATGGCGATGGAGGTGTTAGTCATCCATCGGTGACCTCCTCCTCCTGCTCCTGACCTGACCTCCGCTCCGATGCTTCCTCCTCCCTGTCAGCCTGGGGTTGAAGTCTCATCTCCTCTGTTGCAGTTTGCTTTGTCTTTTATCCTGTTTTATCCGCCACTGGCCCATTTCTTCTCTCTTATCTGAAGGCTTTTTTATCCAACTGGAGTCTGATTGAGTCAAAAAAGCTCAGGGTGAAGCAGAGGTTGCAAACAGATTACGCTTATGCCTTTTCCATCCAATGAAAACAAAACATTGGAGTAAGCTGATCTAAAGATGGGATTATTCCACATCCAGAGAACCAGATTCATGTTTCCCTTCATGTGTTTCACCTAATTTGGACTCTGACACCGCACTGAACAGAATCACTGCATGATGAAGGAGCAGATGCTGTTCTCTCTGCAGGCTCTGAACGGCTTCGTGTTGGTGGTCACGTCTGAAGGAAACATCTTCTTCTGCTCTCACACCATCCAGGATTACCTCGGCTTCCATCAGGTATTCACTCATCACATTTCGGCTCTGGTAGTCAAACCGCTAGTACTGTTTTTTTTTTTTTTGTCTGAAAAGTCGCTAAATATAGCAACAAAGTCTGTAAAATGGCAACAGTTGGACGACTGTTGTTGGTCACAGTTGTGCAGATGTGACCTGACAGTGACTGATTATCTGACCTTGGCAGAAGAAGATAACATTGGTTTCACATCTGAGTATCAGTTGATCACTGATCTCCCAAAATGAAGGAAATCTGGGCCGATTTATCAGCCGGGTGATATAATGATGCACTCTTTATTCAAGAACAAATGGAAGGAATCTCCAAATACTCCAAAAAACTGCCTGTTTTAGTAGTTTAATATGCATTTACAGTAGTTCTACTGCAGAACTATCTTCATATCCACTCTTGGGGGTTCAGCCAATCAGCATCAAGGAAAACGAATGGCACTCCGGGATTGGCTGATTATCAAATTGGTCAGCCAATGATGTGTGAAGAAGCATTGTGTGTTGGTGTTTTATCCTCACAATTTGTTTTCTTGGGAATATTTTAGATATGTGATATGGAAAATGTACAAAAATAAACATTTTCCAAAAATAATTTAGAGCTAAGTCTGAGTACTGAACCGCTGAGGTGTGGGTGTGGCAGTGATTTATTTCCATATGTTTCACAAGGCAGTGTCATATTATCTTAGCCATGAGGCTCAATGGCTGGACACTGTTGTTTTTTCATCCAAAAGCAAAAACTTGTTCTAATATAAAGACAAAATTTTAATGATTTGGATTGGACTTGCACTCATAAAGTTATGAACTTTTAAGGATGGAATTGGTTACACCATGCTGTGGGGGTATTTTGCTGCAAGAGGGACTGGTGCACTTATCTCAGTAGGTGGCAGCATGAAGATCATTATGTGGAAATATTAAAGCAAAATCTCAAGATTTTGGCCAAGAAAATTGGGTTCTGGGACGTTGAGGGTCTTCTAATGTTCCTCAGCATGACATTATATTAGTTGCAACATGGTTTAAAGTCTGAGGTGTTTTGGAGTGGCCTTTTTGGTTTAGCAGATCTGTCAAGTGGAACTGGCCAAAATCCAGGCAGACTAAGACGAACAGGAGTAAACCCAAAACATTTTACCTAAGTAGACATTAAAGGTAATTCTCCCAAATACTAAGAAGTTCATAAATTTCTGATTTGATAAAAGTCTCTTCAGTCTGATGCTATGGTTCTGTGTCTTTTTATACAGCGTGTGTAAATCTTTGGTTTTAAATCCACAGTAGTGAATGTATGTCCCTGAGTGGGCAGAGGAGCGGACCAAACGCACATATGGGCCTTGAGGTGTAATCCTGTTAGCTCCACAACAAAGTGCTGCTTCCTTCAGTCTAATCTTATTTCAGACAACATGCTTACAAATTTAGCCTGGATCCGCCGCCCCGTCTCACACCATCACAACCAGCGCCAGCACCTAACCCTGGACTGGAAGCTGTGGTTTATGTTCACACTCTGGATAGGAGCGTACAGTCGGGTCGTACGTTTAGCATCGGGTGTGATCATCCCCTTTCACCCCTGGTTTTTCACCCACCCGCCTGAGGCCCGTCTCCTCCTGTTGACCAAACTACCCCAACCTGAAGCAGGAAGAACCCAGACTAAAGAGAGTGAGCACCGTTCTGACTGGAGCTTAAAGTTAGTTATTGGATCATGTGCTGAAGGCTTGTCAGACACTTTATCTGCTTTAACAGTGGAGATTAATATAATGGGATTATCTTAGGTAAAGTATGTATCCATTCTTTACCTCAGACTTGGAGAAATTATACTAAACCATTTAGTCTTCCTTCAGATGGAAGAATAACAAGAACCCAGTTCATCTCACTGGGTTCTTCGTGCTGATCTGAGTGAACCGGACACCAATCCAGGGTCCAGATATGGCCAACAGGAATGTTTAAGAAGCATTTCACACAACACTTCTGTCTGTCAGAATTCCTTCTGTTGACCTGGCCGTGACTCCTCCCCACCGGGAGGGCGGATCCGCTCACGTCCAAAGCTGGGTCATGCTGGTTCTGGACGGTCCCAGCAGGTTTCTGGCTTCGGTTCAGCCATCTGAACTAAATAATAAGCGACACTTGATTTCTTTCGGCTTCACTTCAAGGCTGTCGGACTCCAACGTTCTCCTGTCTTGAAATGTCTGGTGGAGCATATAGGAGTTAGAATGTGGAGTTCATCTCAACACCTTGTGTTTCTGGAAGACCAGCAGAGGGATTATTAAAGGGCAACAGAAGTAAATGTTTAGGTTTGAAGAAGTAAGATTCTTAATGAAAAACATCTGGGATGAGTCAAACAGAAATCCTTCAGTTAATACAGAAGTCTGGTAGAGGTCTGAACTGGTCTGGTATAGATACTTGCTGTTCTTCTTCCCTAGCAGCTGATTTAAAGTACAGTTAAAGGATTTGGACAAAGTTGTTGCTGATTGTACATTTGAAAGCCTCGCTATGAAACCACCAACTATTATGAGCCCAAATCAGATGCTAACCGATCAGAACTCAGTTGAAAGATGTTGAAGAACCTTCAGTACCTTTGATTTAAGGGTTTCAGTGAATATATGTAGATATTTGAACCTCATCAGAACTATTTTAGTGTAAATCTGGAGATATGTTGTCCTGAAGGCTGTGTTGTTTTCCCATCAGACTGATGTGATGCACCAGAGTGTGTTTGAGCTGATCCACACTGAAGACCAGCAGGAGTTCAAGAGGAACCTGCACTGGGCCTTGAACCCCCCGGTCAGCCTGGAGCCCCCCACTGATCCGGCAGGTCTGTTTCCTCAAACACTCACCATCATTCCCACAAATATTCTGCTTTCTGTGCAAACGGGCTGAACTAAAACCTAAAGAGGAGTCAGACGTGAGGTCAGGAAGTGGCGAGGAGAGGTGACCTTTGAGAAGTCACAGCAGCAGCAGCAGCAGCAGCAGCAGCAGCAACAGCAGCAGCAGCACCATGCTCTCAGATGCTCTTACTGTACACTAGAGTTTAAAAGCTGTCATTCTGCATTAGCTTCACACAGCAGCAGCAGATGTAGGTCAGCCTGTCCTCCCATAAACTGCCACTTCTTCAACACTTTTTAACCAAACTGTATCTGCTCAGGTGAAGAGCTGACGTCTTCCTGCCTGGTGAGCTACAACTCTGACCAGCTTCCACCGGAAAACTCCTCCTTCCTGGAGCGAGTGTTCGTCTGCCGCTTCCGCTGCCTGCTGGATAACTCCTCTGGCTTCCTGGTAAGTTGGAAAGAAGAAGTTAAACATCCAGAGCTGAATGGGTGGGAATAGAAATGGAAGCCATTGTTTAAGTCATTATTATTGTTCCAGTAATCCACCTTAAGGAAACCTTGGAGTCCTGGGGACAGGGCTTTATCCTTTCACCTGCTCTGGGAGGAAGGAAAACAGAGGAACCTGCTCTGTTAGAGCTACAGCTGCTCCAGGGGGTCAGAAGGTAGAAGCCAGTTGCTCTTGACCTTCTGGTACTGAGAGCGAAGACGTGGTGGTCCTGCCCCCAATGAGGGACTTTAGCTTTAGCTTCTCTGTAATCCCTCCTGCTATTCGGAGCTGGATTCCTTAACCCACAGCTGCAGCTTCTTATACCCACCATGGTCAATTAGTTTGAGGCCATTCAACGGTTCCTGCACACTCTGGAGGAGTGTAGAAACTTAGGAATCAAGTCTGCAGAAGGATGGAAACATATATTTTAATTCATAGATTGATTTATTATTGTGACTGTGGCTCAGTGGGATTCTGAAGCTCTAGCAGTAATAAGATGTGGATAGTGAAGTTGAGCTAATCTTACCAATGAATGTGGTTTATTCTTGATTTAGTGAGCAGGACAACGGCTTCATCTGTTTGCTACCCTTTCCAGTCTTCTAGTTGCTCTGCTGACTTCTGCTCTACTTTATTTGCACAGATTGCTTCTTAAACGTGGTGTAATAATGAATATTTACAATTTGCTTTGGGATTTTAGATTTAACACTGTGTATAAATGGAGCAAAACCATTTCCGCTAGCATATTTTCACTCTACATAAAGTGGTTTAGGTAAATATGACTGATTGTGCTTGACAGGCTGAGAAAAAACAGCTCTTACTCATCTGATGTGAAGGAGTTCTTCTCTGCTCTCATTTGGATTTATGGATTATTGATGATGATGATGATGATGATGAGATAGTGATATGATGAAATGACTTCCTTGCAGCCGCTGAGCATCCAGGGCAGACTGAAGTTCCTCCATGGTCAGAGTCGGCAGAGTGGAAGCAGCCCTCCTCAGCTCGCCCTGTTCGCCGTGGCAACACCGCTGCAGCCTCCCGCCATCCTGGAGATCCGGACCAAGAACATGATCTTCAGAACCAAACACAAACTCGATTTTACGCCTATGGCCTGCGACGCAAAGTACGTCGTGCTGCAACATGAAGGTCTGCCCTCTGGTTGTTCTGAGTATAACGGTGTGTTCTGGTTTCTTGGCCGTTTAGAGGGAAAATCGTTCTGGGTTACACTGAGGCTGAGCTGAGAGTGCGAGGATCCGGCTACCAGTTCATCCACGCCGCTGACATGCTCTACTGCGCTGAAAACCACATTAGAAGTAAGTCCCAGCTGCTGCCGCTTGATGAAAGGTTGCTGGTGCAAATGACTGGAATTCACTTCACTGACGTCCCGGATGACCTGGTTAGTCAACGCATGGCGGTGGCACACTGTTATACATGCAATCAAGCAGAGAAAACCTGTACACATGTTCCGAAACATTCATCCCAGAGATCCCACTACTGGGAATGTTGCCAGTGATGTAGTTTCCTCTTCAGATGTGCTGCGGCTCAATAATTCTTGGGATGAAAGAAGTTTGTTTCTGCTGGTTTTTATACCAGACAAATGTTTTTACTGCCTACAGACAACATTACAGCATGGTGGGAGTCATGGAGCAGAAGGAAATCTTTAGTATTTATCCCTGTAATCTCCCAGAACATGAGTCAAAACAAGGTCACAGATCTAATCACCGTTAACAAATAATCCCCATTTTTCAGCTTTACTTTAAACCAGGCTGATGCTCTCTCATCATCCACGTTTAAAGCCATGAGATTCCTCTTGTCAGTGGATGTTAAATGTTGGATTATTAGAGGAAGTGAACTATAATGTGAAAATGTGAACGCCAAGCAGACCGGAGACCACTTCAAAAGCAGGAAGCGGACTAAACGCAGGGCATTCTGGGTAAATACAACCAAAACATAAGATAAACACTAAAATCTGATGCCACTCCATTTTAGTTCACATTTTGTGAAGCTGTGTTCAGTGTCTTCAGAGGATTTTGTGTCATTTCTTTTAGTGGTTCTTGGTGCAGCGCCTCCACAGGCGAGAGGGTGAACTGATCTGTTTGACACACTGCAGAATGAAAGTGAACTGCAGCTGCTGAAAAATGTATCAAATGCTGTAACTTTGACCCCCAGTTGAACCAAGTCTACCGGACTACCAGGTGTGAAAACACCCTCAGACTCTCTGATGGTTCAGAAGGAATTTTGTCGCTTCGGTTCATTCAGTTAATGACCCAATTTAGACCAAAATACTAGAATACCTTCAATACCATTATGACCATTATGACCAAATTTTGGCCTCATCAATGATCTACTCCGCTGGGCCATCGAATATCTGAGGTGGTGAGAGTTTTTTTTAAAGAACTGAGTGCCAGTAAGGCATCCACTGACTCACCAGTGAAGGTTGAGCTGGTTCTCCACCTTCTGGGGACCCCTTTGACCTCTTTGACCTCTCTAACCCCTTTGACCCAGCTGTCATTGTGGCTGTGGTAAAGTCTCTGCTCTGCTCATTACTCTGTCAGCTTCTGGTGGTTGAGACTGTAATGCATGCAGCACTTAGTGTTTGAACTGATGAAGCTCCCTGCTGTGTCTTTACTTGTGGTTGAATAAACGCACACATCCGAACGCAGCTGCACCTTCACAGCTGGCTGAACAACCGAATTGCAGATTAAAGAATCACTGAATTTGTTCATAACTTTTACCAAAAGTTAAAAGTTTGATAGCTCGTATACATCATGAGCTTCTACATGTTCCCTGATGTGCTTTCAGTGATAAAGACGGGTGAGAGCGGGCTGACCGTCTTCAGGCTGCTCACCAAAGATAACCGATGGAAGTGGGTCCAGGCCAACGCCCGACTCGTCTACAAGAACGGGAAGCCGGACTACATCATCGCCACCCAGAGGCCTTTGGCGTTAGTGCTTCTTTGAGACTTTGCTGCTTCTATTGTGAGTTTTCCTTCACTGACATGTTTGTTCCTTCAACCGCAGGGAGGAAGAAGGAGGAGAACACCTGAGGAAGCGATCTATGCACCTTCCCTTCACCTTTGCCACTGGAGAGGCTCTCCTGTACCAGACCAGCCACCCGCTGCACGGCTTCCCTGACTCCTCCCACGGCAAAGCCAGAGGCAGCAAGTCCAAGAAGGGCAAAGTGGACAAGAGTTCCTCGGATGAACTGAAACCCAACTCACTGCTGGGGGTGCTGATGAGTCAGGATGAGTCTGTGTACGTCTGCCAGCCAGATGCAGAGTCTCGGACGTTGTACCACAGCAGCAGGCCTGCTGAGTCTGATAGCTTGTTGAGCAGCACCACCTGGAATATTGTCTCCAACCGGGAGATGGGGACATGCAACGGAGACAGCTTTGACCCTCTTCTGTCAACGTTGGACTCTCTGTCACTAGATGGAGGGGAAACTTGCTCGAACAGTGAGCTCTTCAGTGCTTTGGAGAGTCTGGGCCTAAACGCTGATGACCTGGAGCTGCTCCTGCTGGATGAGCGGATGATGCAGGTAGAGCTGGATCCCAACCACGTTCCCACTCTGACCGACCTTCTCACCAATAACGAGATCCTCACTTACGTCCACGACACTCTGCAGAGTGAGATGGAGAACGAAGTCCCATCTTCAGACCGTGACTCTGCCCCCCAGCAGCCATGTTTGATACCTGAAGCCCCCTTGGACCCGCCCACCTTCAGCCAGCCCATCGTCCAGCTGTCGCAGCAGATGCAGCAGCACATCCAGGCTGCCTCGCATCCTGCGGTGGTCGAGAATCCAGCTGGTTTATCTGACAGTCTCTGGGTGGACCACCATCTTCAGACCCCACTTAATGGTCCACAGCTGGACGCTGAGCATCTAAACCCACATCTGGAGTCACCATGGCAACTGCAGATAAACACTGAGAACACAGCCTCAACGAGCTTCCAGAACGGATCTTACCAGAACCAGAACATGACTTTCCCCTTAAGCCTGGACGTTAGCCTCCCAGATTACTCTTTAGATGCATGCACCACTCTGCTGAACGGCGAGGCAACGCTGGATGTTCATCAGCATCAGGGTGGGATGACCACAGCGGCTACACCCGCACATCTGAGTCAGCAGAAACAGAACCCAGCTTCCTGTTTGTCCCACGGAACGGCGCATCTGGAGCAGCAGCGGCGCAGCCTGAGCTCCAGCATGTTCGGCCCCGCAGCAGACGGGAAGGTGAGAAGATGCTAACATGATGTTTCACTCCCTGTTAGCCGTCAGAGTCCAACTCCATCATCCATCCATCCATCCATCCATCCATCCATCCATCCATCCATCCATCCATCCATCCATCCAGTTTTTAATAGCTTGACATTGTCTTTTTACTGTGTAATAATCTGTGTTGTGTTTGTTGCTGCCTCTTGATCTGGACTCCCATGAAAAAGAGGTTTTTAATATCAATATGTTTTTATTCTGGTAAATCAAAGGTTAAATTTGTCCATCCATTTATCCCTCCATCCTTCGTACTCCATGGTTCTTGCCCCATGAAGCTGAGGTTCTTCTTTTTTGCTCTGAAATGTAACTGAACATCAACACACCAAGAGCTGCTGGATCTGCATCCCTGCAGCTCTGCGCTGCTCCCTTTCCCTGTCAGGAAAATGGATTATTTGATTTCCGAGTCGGCTCTGGAGGCCCGGGGCCGATGCGGAGCTCAGAGTAAACCACCATGATGCAAGTGGACATGTCGTGTAAATAAGATGAGGAGGAGATGGGCCGGGCCAGCACTGAGTCAGTTTAAATTCAGGAGCCTCACATTTTAGAGGAAACTCCAGTTTGCTTTGTACTGACTGTTCAGTGGAAACACAGTATGTGCACTTGGTGAATAATCTTGACTTCTGCTGGATTTATCCAAATCTGACTGCGCTGATTGGATCCAGTGCTGCCCTGCAGGATTCTCATCTCATTGGCTGAAATGTGTGTGGGCAGCATCATGCATACACAGGACGACTGGCAGGAAACACTGAAGGTTTCAGTCTTGATTAAATGTAATATAATGTTCCTACACATTTATTTCTACCTTCCTTTGGTTCTGGTTCTGGTGGACACTAAGTGAACGAGTCTGTAAAGACCCGAGGCGCTAACATGGGTCAAACCAAACCAAGAACTCTGAAATGGCTTTAAACCTGCATATCTGCATGGTGAAGTTTGAACAAATAAGATTCAAATGACTCTGATTTAAACATAGATTTTATTTTAGTTTAGTAAGGACTATAAAGATCCATACATTGTAAACACAAATCACAAATCAAATCAAAAAGGGAAAGCAGTTAGACTTCCAGAGCATTCTTATTTTATAATATAAGTTTATAATATTAAGGATTTAAAACGGTAAAAGCTCCAAACCCTGTGGTTTACCTTACAGCAGGCAGTCACACTTAGCTCAGCTGCAAATCCACAAACAAGAAGAGGAAAACATGAAGCTGGTGTGATATAAAGTCATTCATGATGTTCCAGTTTTGCGAGCCGTCCTGGATCAGCTGGGCCTCCCTGTTACCATTCACTGTGTCGTGTCTTTCCAAGCATGACAGCAGCGTTTGAACAGAAAAAACAAACTGCCAGATCGGGATAAAAATGGAATGAGTTATGAGTGAGGACAGGAGAGAAAAGTGAGTACAATAATGAATAGAATAAGGCTGGGAAGAGCCGCGGCCGGCCCCCAGAGACAGCTGAGCCCAGCAGGCATCCCTCCATCCCCGCCCTATTCAGCCTCCTCTGTTATTCTTCGGGGTCAGTGGCTGTCGCTGAAAGAAAAATACTGGCATGGGGGCCAGTCAGGCATGAGCGCCGCTGACCTACAATTTATCTGTCATCATTACCTAATGCTGCAAACACAGGACGGGGCTGAGGGAGGCAGCCGTGCAGACAGACACGGCTTGCAGCGCTGAGACTGTCTCTACAAACTGTCTGTACACAGAGATACGTTATCTCTTATTTAACTAGACCAGAGTGTCTCATATTGTCTAGTTGGGCTCTTGGTCTGTACCGTCTCATTGCTACTGGCCTCCATGTTGCGATCTCCTTATAGTTGAAGATGCCATCCATTATCTGATGAGCAGAGGAGAGTTGGGATAAATGAAGCAGTGAATCTAGAGTTTTGCCTTGTTCTTCATTGGAGCAGACTGGAGCAGGGCCCCCTCTGCTACAGACAAAACCTCAGTCTGTGTTTCCATCCCTCTCTATCCTGATGTCACTCCTGACCAAAAATCCTGAACTCTTCATCTTGAAGAAGAGAGAAGGTGGGGATCAGGGCATCAAGCCAGCAAAAGGTGGGATCCAGGATTTATCACACTCAGGCTAGAGATGCCAACAAAACATCATCTGCCAAAAGCAAATATGAGACCCTGAGGTTCCTAAACCAAACCATGGTACCTTTAGCATCGGTAGGCATCTGCTTCCACCTAGCCCTTTGAAACTTTGAAAACATTTAGCTTCCCCTAAATTACTTTTTATGGATAAATTCTAAAGCGCTAATTTACTTGGCTGTTTTTAAAACTTTCACTTGAATAAACTTCAACATTTCTGTTAAAGTTATGATTACGGACTGTTAAGGATTCTTCAAGTACTTTAACTAAAAAGTAGGAACGTTTGGTGAGCTCTTTAGATTCTGTCTGTGAACACCTCCAGTTCGACCAGAACATTGGATGGTTCTGGTGTCGTCTAAAATGCAATGATTGAGCTATAATTGTCCGACAATTTCCAGAGGCTTGAGAATCTCTTGGCATCCTGCAGATCAGGTGTGATCTGATATATCTTTTAATTTCATGTAACTGATTGTGTGCATTATCATCTCAGACCATCCAGTTTTGTTTTTAGCTCTTTGTTCAAACTCAGATGATCAAAAAAAGGAAGCAGACCATTTGAGAAGACGATAAGGAATGAAATTAAACCATCTGAAGCAATGTGTGGTTTGTTTCCAGGTGGAGAATGGCTGCCTCCTCAGCGCCGCCAATGTAGGGTACATCCGGACGTGTCAAATTCCTGGAAGAAATGGAGTGGAAGCTGTGACGGGCCCTGACGAAGCCTCCAACTTACAGGACCCCCAGAAGTCTGGATTCTTCCTCTGACCGGACAAAGCAGGGCAGAGGTGGGACAGATCTCAGCGTTTTAGGGAACGATCAGGAACTTTGGACCAGATCATTTTCACAACCGTTGTTCTGATGTTTCATCTCATCATAAAACTGCTAAAGTAAGGAGAAAAGTCCAGGAGAAGACCTCTTTCACTGAAACTGTCCTGCTCATTGAAGCAAGGCTAGATTGTCCAGCCTGACTTCCTGAGTGAGGGGACATCCTGATTCAGATGTCCTCCACTCAAAGGAACTGCTGGGAAGGTCTGAGGTTCTCTCTCCTCATTACTGCTGCTTCTATTCCACCTTTTAAGATTAATATCCTCTTATGCAAACAGATGTTAGTTTAATATGAGCGCGGTCTGAGATAATCTGCAAAGCTCAGAGTCAAAGAGCATTTAAATCGTCTAAACAAGAAGCTTTAGTCAAGAGTTTAATGTCGTCACGTGGTGCAAACACGGACAGGAGATAAACGGCAGCGTCTTTATGGTCTATCAGAAGAAAACGAGACCCCTGTTGGAGATTTTAAAACAATCTGCAGTATCTTAAATGAAAGTATATCTAGTATTTTGAAGAACATTAGGTGTGGTGTTGAGTGGTTAAATTAAGAAGAGATTTAAGCAGAAGGCTAATGAGATCACTTAGATATTCTATAGAGACGCAGTCAGAGAGGACTGGATTGGTTGGAGAAAATCGAAAAGCATTTTTTTTGTTTGGTTTCCAAACTGGAGGCGCGGGCGGAGCTCCAGTTAATGCCTTGTCCTGGAAACAAACACCTGCCGAGTGGAAGAAAACCCAACTGCACTCACAGGCTCGGCAGACATGAGGACCTAACTGTAAATAAGTTTTTTGCTTTGTTTGTTTTCCTGAGTATTGAATTTACAACAGAGAGCACTTAAAACACTGACCGTGTCTACGGGTTCTGTTCAGTCAGGGTAAGAAAATAATTACACCCGCTTTTAACTTTAGGGTATGTTGATTGGGTTCATTGAGGTTTGAGGGTCCTACCACAGCACTGGTTGAGGTGTAGACTTTAACTAGGCCATTTTAACACCTTGATTCTTTACTTTTTCAGCTGTTCTGTTGTAGATTAGCACCAGTCTTTGGGTTCACTGTTGCGTTGATGACCCAGTTTGGTCGGCATTGGAGAGATGTCCTCACATTTGAATTTGGAAAAGCATATCCTGAAAACTAAAACAGGGTGTACTTTTTTAAAAAATTGACTGTGTTTAAAACCAAGATGTTTCTCTGTTACATTCTGGTGCTACTTTATCAGCGGTTAAAGCTGGAGGCTCGAACCAAACCCTGAACCAAGACGCCATCAGAGCTCCTCTTCTCGTACATAAAGAGTCTCTATTGGTTATCGTTTCCAATCCAAGTGAATCTGAAGGTACCAAACAGCCACAAGGAGGCGGTTCACACCTGGGTCACCACTTGACTCCCAAGTTGCTTCTTGTCATCAGATTTTAATGTCCGGTTAAATATGCAGATCTACTCCAACATTTACTGGTCTGAAAGATACACAAACCATCTGCACCTTTTATGCTGAAAGTTTCTGGGATGTGCCTTGGTTTTCTGGCACAGGATCTACTTTTAGGCATTTTCAACTTGGTTAAGATCAGAGCTTTAGGTAGACATTTCCAGAAGGATAACATTAGCATTAAACCAGTCTGGACATGTGTTTGGGATCATTAACCAGTAAGAACACCAAACCTTGTACCGTCCAGGTCTTTATTTGAAGAGTACTGAAAGAATTCAGTGGTTTATAAGTTTGAGTCTATATGGCTCCCCTATACAATCCAACTTCCTCTGAGCAAACCTCTTATTGTGACCAAACAGTTGAATCTTTTTCCTTAGACCTTTGTCTCAATGGCTTCTTGCTTCTCCATGTGGGCAGCAGGAACTCTGTTTTGGTTGGCACCCTTTCAGTCCATCTCTGTAGTTTGTTTCTTCAAAGATCTATCACTCTAGAACACATTTGGTTCATATTCCTCTGAAACCCAAGAGCTGACGCCCTTTTTCCATTACACAACTCTGAAAAATTGTGTAGCAGCAAGATTACCAATGCCCTATTTTCCTCTGCGCCCCTTGTTTGCAATTGTGCTTTTTGCTTTTGTCTTCAGTTGGACTGGACCTCAGGTGACGTCATACCTGACAAACCAGGTATTACCCGGTACCCAACTGGAACCAGGTTTGGCATTCAGGAACCTCAAACATGCAACACTGGTTCAAAATCACTTTCGGGAGCCAGAATGGACTCCGAATATCGCTGGTGAATAAAACCTTGGTGTTCCAGCGGTTTCTAGTTCTTGGCAGCCCTGGTTGTTCCTGGGCATCCTGACCAATTCCCTTTGCTGCCACCACTGTACGCTCCTTTCATTGGACAGGGACAGTTTGTTACTGGTTTCAGATCTTTGCACCGGTACAACTTGTAATTATTTGGGTTCAAACTACTATTCAGACCCTAAAACTGACAGCAGCACCAGGTGAGAAGAACCTAACGCTCTAGAAGAGCTGCTGCCATGTTTCCTTCCTCCCACTGTGACAGACCAGACACGCTGCCGTGACCCAGCCGTCTTCTTTCTGACTCAGAAGCTGTTTCTGTACCGAGACGGGTCGGCGTTTAGCATTTAGCACCAAGTTAGAAACCAAAACTCAGTCAGAAACTGAACAGGGAGTAGATCCGGTGTTGAATGTTCTCAGAGTTTTTATCTAACAGGAAGTAGGTGTTTCAGGGTAACCAGCAGACGACAATCAATACGACAACAAAAGGTATTTACTGATCTGCCTCGTTTGGTTTTATTGTTTTTATACTTTAGTAATTTTTCTTATAAAGCGGATTATTTAAGAGCACTTATGAGATCAAATGCTGTATGAAGACAAATTATAAAGCAAAGCATTGTTTTCAAAGAAGCTAAAACGGTATGGTTGTGTATGTGTGTGTTAAGTGTTTGGAAAAGTGTTTACGATCACTGTGCTTACAAACTCTCCCCAGCACTGAAGGGACTAAAAAAATCATTTTATTATGTAGAAATATTGTTATAGTGTTCTGGTTTTATGTTTTGGGGAGTTTGTCACTTTAGCTGAAACAAAAATGGTGCCATAAGAGTGTAAGAGTGATCCGAAGCTTGCTTAGTTCAGTGTTTCACAATAAAAAGGGCACAAGAGCAGCATTTTCTGTGTTAAAATGTGTTTTCTGATGTTGTTCAAACCCACTTTGTCCGGCTGTTAATTAAACCAAACTTTCCTCACACCGTTTTGTCCATGTTAGCCCATTTATTTTGCAACTTTTCTTCACTAAAGCTCGTAGTTGTTTGTCAGACTTTTGTGAAAAAGAAAAAAGAATGCAGTTTTTCTCTGAGATGAGTGTCGAAATGTCCTCTGAGATGCTGGAAATAAAGGATTTTGTGCAATCACACTCATTAGTGTCCTTTGTGCAAACAACTGCTGCTTTTTTAAAGATGTGCTGTTTCCTCACCTGCCCACCAGGTGTCAGCGTAGCTCCCAACCCCAGTTGAAACTCGCCCCTGGGAAAAAAAGTGTTTCAATGCAAGAAACGAAGCAAAGGAAGCAAAGCATGGTGAGAAATTAAGAAAATAATAAATCTTTCTTCATATTCTCCTTCCAGTCAAAACTTTCCTGTAATCTGTTGAAGTATTTGTTTGGATTTTTGTTGGTTTTCACTAATTTTAGTCCACTGCCGACTGTTATCTCAGATAACAGTGAAATGAGAATCCTTAAGGCACAAAGAGGCTCCTAAATTTAAGGAGTGAGTCAGCATAGTGTCTGCACAGAAACGATGACGAAGCAAAGACTTCAGACGGTTCCAGAAAAACAGTTTGTTTTGACCTGATTAACCCCAGAATAAATCACAAAACAGCTTTCCTTAAGATCATCCATCTGTCCGTCCATCTTACAATCAGGTTCTTTGTTTCAAAGTCTGGCCTTTAAGCCAACAGTGAGGATTAAATTGATGAAACTTAATGGCCAGCAACCTTTTGTTTTTGTTTACGTCTGGTCTGTTTAACAAAAATCCCTCCGAGTCTGAAAACTGAAGTGAAGCGCAGCAGCAACAACAGCCTGAGGAGGCTTTTAGCTGCTGTTGCTTCAGCAAACACAACGTGTGCCCTTCTTTCCTTCGGCTTTTTGCACCGCGGATGTGTGAATGCACACACAGCCGAAAGCAAACAAACACACACCGATTCCCAGGGCAGTCCACCAGAGACCAACATGGCCGCCGGGAGAGACTCAGAGCCGTAAATATTTCTACCAAAATGGTTTCAGTTCCTTTGGAGTACAGAAACCATAAAAACCAAGAGGTTAAAGGTTAACAACGCACTTCACAGCAACGGCTTTAAGGGAATAATTTTGACATTTTCACAGATTTAAACCTTTCAATGAACTTCCCTTAAAATATTGTTTTAATTACAACAAAAGAAGAAATAAAAATCAAAGTGTAAACTATTATTTGTGATAAAGATTTGAGTTAGTCAGAGATATAGCTTGGTCTCGGAGTGGAAAGCAGTCTGCTGCGTCCCTGAATGTTTCATGAGAGTTTGTCTTCTCCTGCGGTTCTGTGCAGGTTAACTTTACCCGCTTGTGACGTGATCAATCATCCAAGGAAGATGTTGTGTGTCCCAGTTTAGTTCCTGCCTCCTCCCAGGGAGAGGAAGAGAGAGTTCCCAGACAGGAACAGGCGATGAAACGCCGAGGTGTTGATGCTGAAGCAGAAACAGAGATGATCGCTTCAACTCGTCCTGTTGGTGCTGTAGCTGCTGAATCTGTAACCAAATAAACCTCATCTGAGTGTTTAACACCTCGGTCTGCTTTCAGAGTCGCTGCTGCTGCAAAGAAAAGATCTGAAATATTTAACGAGCGTCTTTAACCACTCGGGCCTTCTGCCTGATGGAAATATGGCCGCTGCTGCTCCTGTGCAGGCGCTGACCTGCTTTCAGGACGACGCTCAGTTAAAACCTGCTGTTCTTTTTCTTTCAGCATCAAATAATGTAATAGGGAAAGTTTTTCTCTTCCAGCGAGTTTCCTCCTGAAATGTTGGCCCTGCAGCTCTGATCGATGGGACACGGATTGATCTCCATTTCTTTCTCTTGGTGTTTTGCGGCTCTACAGCAGGACTCGCTCCTCTCCCTGTGTGCAGCCAGCCTGCTCCCGTCGGGCTGTCAGAGCGCGTTAGCTCCACCTCAACAACCACCAAGGTAAAACACCCGGCTGCACAGCATGAGGGGTCGATGAATAATGAACAGCGGCTTCATTTGGGCTCCTGTCGGCCTCTGCCACGGAGCAAACGTGGAGTTTAAGGAGAAACGACACAAGGAGTCGAGGTTAGCGGTAAAATGTCCACGTCTGTGCAGAAATACCCCGACACGTAATGTGTTTGTTTAAAAGCCTGCAGCCTGAGGGGCTCTGACACAGAAACGTCCAGACGAGAGAAACAAAGCCTGGAACACGACTGAAGGTGAGGAAGAAACATCCAGGCTGCTTCAGAAGATCCCAGACCTGATTCTATATCTGTGAAAAACGATAATAAAGGAGTTTATTAACAGTGTGTTAAACAGGCGGTGTTTATGAACGCTCTTTACAGCACTGATAACTGTTAAAACTCTGTTATCATTTATAAACATCAGGAAATGAAAATAAAAGGTCAAAGGTCATTTAGTCAAAAACAGCTTATAGACTCAGCTGAGAAGAGCGATTATAAAAACATACTTTCTAAAACTTACTTTGATTCCAGTTTCTCTTTGTTCTTTTCCCAAAAGATGCAAGTTTTATTTCTTCAAATGTATTTTTACAACTTTCATGTTGCTTTTCTATATTTCCCAGAACTATAGTTATATTTCTGAACCAACAACTTTTAGTTCTGGGACTTTGAGGTAACTTTCCTGGAAGTTACTGTCTAGTTTTCTTGAACTTAAAGTTTATTTTTGCTGAACTTACATGCTTTTTTTTTTTTTTTACTTACAACACTTTCTTTGCAGATTAAATTTGACTTACTTGAATACTAAAATGAGATGACAATAAACTCCCAGATTGTGTCAAAATGGAATCATAAATAATTTTAAGGTTTCATTCCCAGAATTCACAGTTTACTTTGTGAAATTACAGATGACCTCTCTTAGATTTAAAGGTTACTTTCTGAAACTTTCAGGATATTTTCTCCTACATTCTGGAGCTCACAGGTTACCTTTGAGGAACTTGTATGTTCCTGTTACATTTCACTATTTTCTTGAATTCAGCTGCAACCATTCCTCCTGAATCCTATCGGTTCAGATGGATCCCAGCAGATATCTGTGCTGTCTGCTATTTTATGGATAAACTGAAAACTTTAAGCTTTAGAGACCTGTTTAATATGTAATTTAGCATCTTAATTTTGCTAATATTATGACTTTATTTTCATAAATCTCACATCGTTTGGTGGATCTGATCTGCTCCGTTCGGCTCCTTAACTCCATCTGAGATCCATCAGCTCCGCTTTCAGTGTTTCCACAAAAACTGCTGCAGCTGGATTCAACATGCAGCGTCTGAAAGGTCGCAGAGGACCTGTGCGTGCGTGTGTGTGTGTGAGTAAGTGTGTGCAGCTGCGACGCTCTGCCTTCGCCTCTGCTGACCTTTACTGAGCGTCGCTGCTGGACCTGCCGCCTCAGCAAGGCGCTCGGGTTGCGTCACGGATCGCATGTTTGACTGACGGCCTGCTCACACACACACACACACACACACACACACACACACACACACACACACACACACACACACACACACACGCCTCTGTGTTGATGATCAGTCAGCTCTGGATCAGACCCGGTTGCAGTTTGTGCAGCTGGGCCAACAGGTGCTGAAACAAGCGGCTGTAATGCGGCTCTGTGTTTGTTGTGCCGACTCAACATGACGAGGCTGAATTATTCACAGGTTCTCCTGGAAGCTGCAGAAGCTCCGCCTGACATAAAAGCTCTGGCGTCTCAGGGGCTGATCTCATGCTTGGCTGCAGAAAACACAGAGTGTGTGTTCAGGAGAGTGAGTGTGTGTCGTCTGCAGTGGAGAGCAGAAACACAACCTTGACCTAGATAACAAACCTGAGGAGAAAAGAAGAGGGAGAAGAGCGAGGAGGAAGCTGGTCTGGAGGTCATGACCTCCTGCTGCTGGTCTGATGGATCCACACTGACACACAGACCACCGGAGACTCTGTGTGTGTCTCCAACACACGCACATGCACACACACATGCACTTCATCAACCAGTTTCCTTATCAACTCAAACTCACAGGAGCCTCTCGCAGGGCTTCGGGATTAAACCAGTAATCTTTTGCTCGTCTGTCATTTTCTTCCAGTCCTTCCAGTCTGGGTCCAGACTTCCTGCTGGTTGATGATGGTCGGATCTGAAGTGAGTTAAAATGGGAGGAAACCAGAAGATCCCAGTGGAGCTGGTGATGATGAAGATGATGGAGTGATGATGGTTATTCTGATAAGTGGGTTCACACCCACTGAGGGGTCTCTGGTAACGTGTGAGCTACTGGGAACCAGTTCATGATGGTTCCTCTGTATGGATAATGAGGTTTTATTTAGTCCAAAGCTTTTATTTTCTTGGACCAAACTATTAGTTTTTATTGTCATTTGAATTACTTTATTTTCTGGGACTGAATTTATTTATTTTAAAAGGTTTTTTTTATTTTTATTTTCTTGGTTCTCTTATGTTGATTTTAATTTATTCAAGAAACTCTTATTTTCCAGGTTTTTATTTACGTACTTTTATTTTCTTCAATCAAATTAAAATGATTCAAACACCTTTTAATATTCTTGGTTGAAATGTATTCCTTTCTGTTTTCTCAGGTGTTTTTGGAGTAGTGGCCATGTTGTTTCTGATTCTAGTTTTCTGATATCCGTGTCTTTATTTGATTCAGGCAAACAGTGAGCGGACCGGCTACATCCTTAGGACTTTACAGTAATAATAAACCAGATGTGTGTGTGATGTGTGTGTTTTCTGTCGGGTTTCAATCCTGACTGAGGACTCTGACGGCGGCAGGGACAATCTGTCCCCCCCGCTCCGCCTCGGCTGCCAGGACGGATCCACGGTCGGGTGTGAACGGCCATCACTGCTGCCGCCTCCCACTTTCACACGAACTGTATGAGTTTTCACACACTGCTGGTCAGCAGCGGGTCCGTCAGCAGATTGCAGCTGATTTGGGAGGAAAGATGTTGGATTGACAGCTGCTGGTCTCTTTGAGGTAAATGAGGTTTGACTCATCAGATAAACTCATCTTGAAACAAATCTGTGTTGTTCTGGATGCTGAAACATCCTTAAACATTTGGAAAAGATTTGCTTATTTTGGCTTGGTTTGAAGAAGTTTCCTCTTGTTTTCTAGCGGCCTCTGTCGCCCCCTTCTGGTCACTAGAACACACTGCAGTTTGAATTCAACACCTTTGAACATGGCGACCTGATCCTGGTTGTTTTCATTTCACAGATTTTAATTGAATATCTGTTTAGTCTCTTGTTTTCTTCATATTTACCATCAAAGGAACCTGGAAAGATCTGAAAATGATGGGGGTGGAAAATAGAATGCAAAGAAAATCTTGTTTGCATGTTGCTCTCATCCACAATGCCTTAATAATAATTTTGGCTAGATATTAGAAAGAACAAGCTATTGTTTCTAAATTTTAATATAATAAAAATATAAAATCTTTTTTTAACAGTTTTAAAGTTTGTTTCTATAATATTACCATTGAAATACTGTTTCTGTCATTAGATTAAATTCAGCTTTTTTCTGTTCTAAAGATCCATCTTGTTTTGCAAAATTGTGTTTCTATCTTTATTTTCAAACCTAAAAATATAGATAAAATAGTGGATATTTTAAAAATGACAACAAATTTCCTATTCTATATATTTATCTAAAATTATAAGCTGCATTTAATCAGAAATTAGTGTCACATTTGTGGCTCTAAAGTTTTATTTGGCTGACCTTAGAATAAAAATAAAAGAGTAAGGATACTTTTTGATTCTTTGACCAACAGATCTGCAACATTTTCAGTCTTTTATCTACCAATCATCCATCCAGTGTCATGGTTTTGCTCCATTAATGGGATTATTGTTAGAAAATCGTCACTTTCAACACCTTGGCAGCATAATATCAGGATGAAAAAGTCGTGTCTTTAAGAATCTGGGCGATAAATCCAGTTAAGATCTGAAACCTGAGCGATGATCCGCTGTTTTAAACCCTAATAAACCCGATCAGTCAGTGAACATGGCAGGATTTCCCAGTTTTCTGATAATCTCAGCAGAAGTGGAAAGTAATCCTGCCGTGCAGGGATTAGTGTCTTCATGGAGTCTGGTGCAGCTTTCATGTGCTTCAGTAACTCCATCTTATCTTAATCCTGCTGCTGTCTCATGATCTGACAGCTGCTGACACACCAGCCTGTAAACATCTGGACACATCTGGACTGTAAACACAGATTTGGACCAGCAGTGACGGCGTGGGGAGTGGAAACCCTCTGCAGAAGTTTATGGATCATCAGCCAGACGCAGCGGTGAAACCGAACCCTGCAGACACCCAACACCTGAGAGAGGAAACTCCACAGTGGGTCTGCTGTCTGAGTGAGCGACCCGGAGAGCTTCAGGCTGGAGTTCTGCTCTACATCAACCAGAGCCGGTTGCCTAGCAACGGAGGTAAAACAAAACCCCAACGGTGATGGCTGGGACCGCACAGTTTTTAATCTGTATTCTGACAAACTATATGTTAAAAAAGTTTGTCAGGGTCATCAAATGCAGAGACAGCTTTATTATTATTATTATTATTATTATTATTATTATTATTATAAATCTATTAAAATGTCATTTTATTAATTAATTCTGTCACAAACTGACCGTTGAGGGAGATCAGATCCTGATGTGAACCAACATGAACTTGAGTTTGACTGGGACCAGTCAGTCCAGTCACTTCACACTCCAGGGTTACCTGTGGAGTACCACCAGGCTCTGGGCTTGGTCCAATTCCATTGAATTAACACACACATGTATAGTAAAGACTGACTACAGGCCAGGACTCCAATTTTGGGGGGTACCATCAGATTTAAAAATAATAATAATTGGATATTTATTTACAAATATTCTACTCTATATAAGAATCATAAGTCCATATCAGGTGAGTTGAAAAAACTGAATTAAATTTAAGGTATTTGCAGTTACATTGAGCTCAAACACCAGAAAATATATTTAATCTTCTGGCGTAAACAGATAAACTGATCCATTATGGATTATCGGTGATGGACGTCCTCATCCACCTCTAGAGGTTTCACACTATTTGAAAATCCTTCAAATTTTACACTTATCTTCTCACTAAAATGCGTCCCTGTATGTTTTTCAGACTTATTGCAGTGACCTCTGACCTCTGCCACTGCTTCTAATGTTGTAGGATTAAGGAGCTGCAGGCCAAATCTCCTGGTATCTTCAGAGCCAGGAGTGTCAGAAAAAGTCCTGACAGTATTGCTGTGTATTATCCACTCTGCTGTGGAGTCTGGATATCATGACCGCGTCCTGAAACAGACGTGATGTAACATGTAATTCACTCTGTGGGAAAGATTTTCAGTTCATCCAAGTTCATCTTCAAATGGAAACTACATTTTGTTTGTTGTTCAGGAGCTTTAGTTGGTTAAATGTTGAAAAGCATCAGCTATATTCCTTTTTCAAAGGCGCCATTATTTAAAGGAACTTAAGGCGGCTCATTGGAGCTGATTGAAGAAAAGACTCCATGTTTGGTTATTTTAGACCCACATCAGGCCTTTGATGTGGCCATTTAAGCTCCTGCATTAAATATCCAGACTTTGTTTTGGAGTCATTACACTCCAAAACAAGACGAGTTCTGGTGTCCCTCAATGATGAGTTCTTGGCTCCCTTTTTTTCTAAATTTACATTCTGACTTTAAACTGTGTGTGTGCTGATATTTACAGTTTGTCTTTCTAAAATCAAATGCTAAGTGGCACAAAATTTCAGTATTTGTGCTAGTTTTACAGATTTATTGTCATTGACTTTGCTTGAAGTTTTGTTTTGTCTTTGTCTTGCAGCCTTGTCTTCTCTTCTAAGACAAATTTCTCCCACAGGACACAAATGATTTTACCTTATATTTTTTATTTTAAAAGTGTTATGTACATATCAAGTGGAAACATTCATAATCAAGACTGCAGAACAATTGTTTAATTTGCAGAAGTTTCAATAAGATGTTTAAAACTCTTTGAGAAAGTTACTGCAAAGACTTGACAATTTATATAAAAAAAAATCCATCACTTTTGCATCTTTGAAGTTTTGTTGATTGAAATGTGAGATCTTTCTCTCTTTAAACATCACTATACTTCTCTAACCTTTCTGTAACTAAATAATGTTAAAGAGAAATAAGGCAGGACATAAACACGCAATCAATGGAATCTGTCCAGAGCTTTTAATTCTCAGCTCCTGTCCCAGTTTCCTTCAATCTCTTAAAGCTCTCCTCTCTAACCCCTCCCACATCGCGCCTGGAGCGCCGGCTGACTGCCTGCCTGGTGAATAATTGACGAGCTCTCCCTCCTCTTTTCCATCCTCTGCCATTGTCGCGTCGCTCGTCAGGTTCTCCGGGCCGTGACAGGCTGCCCTCCCCCGCCTCCATCACGTCCAGTTTCCACCTGCTGCTGGCCGGATGATGACAAACGCACCGGGAGCAGCTGCTGGTAAGACCCGAGGATTGTTTTATTGTTTCTGGGGAACAGAGGCTGGAAAACAGACACATCAGGATTTTTTTTTTATGTTTTATCTTTAATTGTTGATGAATTCTTGGTATGAATTGTTAGGTCTGTAAGATCTGCATCTCAATTAAACAATTTCTTGTCTTCCCTAAAGTTTTCTAGGAAAACTTTAACCTGTAGATAAATAATCAGAATCGTAGCTCAGAAAGTCATTTTTCTTGTTTTTCTAATCTTTATCATCAATTTATTCCTTTATAATTCTGTTGGGTTTCTGTCATAACTCTGAAACTCATCTGAACGCTTCTTTCAAATGTTTTTACCTCATAATTAAGTAAAATCAGAGAGAAGCTGGAGATGGATTATGGTTGAAGTTGATCATTTTCTAGTTAAATAACTTGTTGCTTCCTGCAGATAAACTCAAACGATACAGAATGTTTTCACTCTGTCTCCATTTTAATGAGGTAAAAGAACAAACATGTCGTCATCATCTGGTTGGAAATAACATCTCATATTACAGATGGACATTGATTTTCACATTTTCTCTCCAATTTTATTAAGATCCACACAGTTCGCTGGCTGTTTCATTGAATTTTTATTGTTCTGAAAGATTTTTGCTCGGTCTACAGATAGATCATCATCATAAGAAATCACTGTATCATCTGCAAATCGACAAACTTTCTATCTAAAATGCTGCTTAGAATCACTGACTGCAGAAACTCAGTTTGTTTGTGACTGCAAAGATTTCTTTGTTTGGATTAAGTCACTTTGATCCAGACATCAGGAGGGGACGGCTACACAACATTTTAAATTGTCAACAGGACTTAGTTGTGATGAAGTTACTTATTTAATCTGTTTTCTGTCCTAAAGTTTTATGTCTGTTGTTTCAGAGATCTCTCTGGAGTCATGAAGGAGTTCCTGTTTGTCCTCCTGCTGGCCGCCGAGTCGTCCTGCATGTTTCTGAACTGGACATGTGATCGAAGCTGCGTTTGCCATGGAGACCTTAAGTTCACCACCTGCTCACATGACGACCTCACCCAGCTTCCCGTCAAAGTCCCGCCCTCCACCGAACTCCTGGACCTGTCCAACAACCTCATCTCCGTTGTCCCCAAACACGTCTTCAGCAGCAACCGCAAGCTGAGGGTTCTTCTGCTGCAGAACAACAACATCAGTCTGGTGGAGGACAGCGGCTTCGCCCAGCTGGAGTTCCTGCAGAAGCTGGACCTGAGCTGGAACCGGATCTCCGTTCTCACCGAGGGATTCTCCGTCGGCCTGGCCTTCCTGCGGGAGCTACAGTTGTCCCACAACCAGCTGACTGGCCTGGATAGTCGGAGTTTCCTCCACCTGGACGGCTTGCAGAGGTTAAACCTGACCAACAACAGCATCCAGAGCATGGAGGTGAGATCGTTCTCCTCCATGAGCAGCCTGCGTCAGCTCCACCTGCAGGACAACCAGCTGACGTCTCTGCGGAGCGGCACCTTCTCCATGCTGCGCTCCCTGGAGGTCCTCAACCTCGCCGGCAACCAGATCCATGAGATGGAATTATTGGTGTTCAACCCGCTCACCAGCATGACCTTACTGAACCTGGCCGATAACCAGCTGTCCACCATCTGCTTCAAGACCTTCCTGAGCATCCAAACCTACAGCACCCACATCCTGCTGCGGGGAAACCCCTGGAACTGCGACTGCGAGCTGCAGAGGGTTTTCAGGAAGCTGCGCAGCATCCAGAGGATCTTCCTGGACGACTACTACAACCTGACTTGCAGGGAGCCGGCCGTCCTGCACAACCACCGGCTGATGGAGGTGGACACTGAGCTGTGCATTGCTGAGACGGTCACCGTGCTCATCATCACCATCACCGTGGTGATAACCGTGCTGGCCGCTATGCTTATGGGCGAGAGGAAGAAGAAGAAGAGGAGGAAGGGGCTGCACTGGACGCAGCAGGGGGAATTTTCAGATGACTCGGATTTCTGAAGCAGCGTGGTTTATTTTCCTGTAAACTTTTGCTGGATGTTCATTTACACCTAAAGTGAAACTCAACGGTGTTCGTTTGCCTTGAAATCTTGCTAGTGGCGGTTCTTACATGGACAAGACCCTCCCTCGGTGGTCTCTTAACCAATCAAAATACAAGAAATCTAAATTCTTGGATGGTCAAAAGGAAGTGCAATCCTGCAGAGAGCCTCTAAAATAATCTCCATATCCAGACAGACTGAACACGCATGACAGGAATAAAAGAAAACTTTCAAAACGGAACTGATAAGATTGGACGATATGGATTTATTTTGTGATATTATTGTGACAACTATAAAAATTATGATAAAAAACACTAATTATCTACACAGGATATTGTTCTTGAAAGCATTCTCATTTTATTAGGCTTATTCAGGACGCAACTTACTTAAAAAGTGTGATTCATATAATTAGAATTCACTCAGTAACTGCAATTAATCGTACTTTTGAATTGACTCATATTTATTGATATTCCTGTTGAACAGAAAGTGGGGAAAATAGCAAAAATAAAATTTCTGATATGGTCAGTTTTTTTATTTAACATTGCATTTATCATGACAATGACAATCAAAATTCTTATCATGATAAGAATTCTTTTTAACAATAAATGATAAACAATAAACAATACCATAAATGCCCACCCATACAGAAAGGTTTATTATTCTTTTAGCTGGTGCCTGCAACATCTCCCCCACCCAGACCTGCTCTAGTGCCACCCTGGGCAACTGCCTTTATGCTTCATACACCAAAAACCAACTCTGACAAAAAAATATGTCTGGTTTTTAACATGTTCAGTTGTTTTCACAAATAAAATCCTAGAAAATAATGAATTCAATTTGTAATCTTCTACCTTTAAAGAGCCTGGTCAACAGTATTTTGTCCTGGATTTTGCTCCATCCATTTTCCCATCAAGCATAACCAGTTTCTCGCAGCATGATACTGCCACCACCAGGTTTCAGGGTGATGTGTGTTAGTTTTTCTCCACACATACAAAGTTTTGACCAGAACAAACATGGTCTTTTGCATTTCAACAATTATTTTCTTCTCGACCAGATTTGTGGAGTTCGTCACTTATCGTTTCCAAACTGGCAGTTTCTCCACTGTTCATTAATTTCTGGACTTCTGAAAACAATTATTATGTTTATGGTATCAAAGTAGCAATGTGGTGAATATTTCAGTACTCCACAATTCAGACTTCCAGTTTTCCAAAAATCCACTAAAATGCATTCAAGTTTGTGGCTCCACCGTGAAAACTTACCAAGTTGTATGAGTGGTTTCTGGTTCCCTCTGCTGGTGAAGAGGACTCACTGCAACTAGAGATCATCTGACGTCATGAGGTCATTTGCTTTAAGCAGCGGGGTGTGGTTTGCGGGTTTCTGCTGGTTTATTACGCCCTCCAGGAACATTTCCTTTTCACAGAAATCAGGAATGGCCACAGACTTGTTTCCACACCTTTGCTTGGAGTCTAAACCATGTTCTTATGTAGGAGTTAAATACAAATTAAGTTGTGAAATATACGCAAAATTTCTTGAAATAGATCTGTTCACACACTTACAAACATGTATTATTAAGAAACTCACTTTTAGTGATTTAATAACTTAAATATTTCGGTGATTGTTGTCTGTAAAGAAATATTTAGAAAAAGAACTGGATTTTAAGATTAAGTTAAACTGAATTTGTGTTTTTCTTACACAGTAAAACTAATTTACGGTGTAAATTGCTTGTATTCTCGGAGATACTGAGAATAAAAATCCGTTTTGTCTCATTGTGACTCTGTGAAGCTGTCTGTGTTTATTTTGCTTACTATAATTAAATATTCTCTCCCATTGAATCCAGGAGTCTAAAAGCTCAGATATTTACGTAATTTGTCTCTAAGGTTAGTTACAGGAATGCTTTCAGACGTAAATACAAAGGTTAATGGAAGTTTCCCATTAATTGAGACAGCATAGCCGGTTTTAGGCGTGTCGGTCCGAAATTTAAAGCAACAGAAATGAGTTATTGAGACAACCGGATGTAGCTAATTTAAATGCGGTTATGTGTAATATTATTACTTTTATTCTTCATTTGTGAGCAGTAGATTTAATAATAATTGTCTTAGCTTATTTTAACGCATTAGTCATGCAATATGCAGCTTTAAATGTTGATTATTTCAAATTTAAATAATCGTAAGTTTTATTTTGAAGGGATTTTACCGGAAATTCTCAGTGCTAGTGGCTAGCTTCGTAGCTGACGTCTGTTTCGGGACAGGTGGATTCTCCGGTTTGACGAGCCACTGTTGTTCTCACAACAAAAGGGATCCGAACCGGAGAAACGCTGTAATTTCTCTACGGAACGCAAACATGGACACGTCACCGTAAATTTAAACAGTTTGCACTCATTTTTAGTGTTAATTTTAGCGGCTTTTGTGTGAAAACAATGTCCCAGGGAGAACGGAGAAATTCAGGAAAATACTGCGCAGTCACAGTTTAATGGGAGCGGTGACCTGAGCAGGTAAGGGAATCATGAGACTGTCCTTTACTTGTTATTGGGTGCGAATTTAAATGTTTAAACTAGACGTATAAGAGGAGAAAACTTGACATTAAGAGTCACTTCCTGTTTAACCGCCTTATAAATTACTAACCGATCTTTTGTGAGAATTTGACCGTAAATTCGTAGTTTTTTCATTGATTTGAATCGCAACATGTTGAAAATAAATGTTGTTTTACATAAAATGTCAGGTACTTCCGCATATGACCATCAGTGACAGACAGGCGGTCCTCGGAACAACACAATGGGTTCGAACATCTGGTCCGAGGGCTTTCAAAGGATCCTACCTATTTGAATTTTGTAGGCCCAAATTCAGATCAAAGATCAGAAAACTGACACGGAGTTAGTTTCATGTTTATTTTCTTGTTGAGTTGATCTATGAACCAGAAAAACTTTTTATTTTTAGTTTTTTAACATCTAAATTACATCAGAATCAAATCATTGCCCTAAGAGAATCCATTAAATCTGTTAGTAATACTATGACCATGTTCAACGAGAAATATTTAAAGAATCTGCTCCACAAGTTTTGCAGATTTTCACCTGTTCTGCCTGGAGGCTGTGGTCAGGCTTCATGTTTGACTGAATGAAGAACGTGAGCACTATTTAAAACTCTGATGATCCTCAAGAGACGGTTATATTTATAATCATATTGTTTTATGTCTGCGCTCATATTGATGTTGATGAATGATTTATCAGCGAGAGACAGATGGAAGACAGCAGATGATCTCCAGAAGGCTTTTAGTTTTCTTGAGTTTTTGCTGGATCTCCAACTCTTCATCATTTGGTTTGTAAATACCAAAAGTCCAGCCGTTTCTCATTCTCCTCCTCATTTTCTTATCTTCCAGATATGCCAGCTGACGACAAGGTTGCCATCCTGACGGACGATGAGGAGGATCAGAAGAGGAAGTATGTGTTGGCAGAGCCGTTTAACACCCTGTCCATGGCGCAGCAGGAAGGCGTGTCCACGCCGGCGCCGTCCGAGCCGCTGCCGGCGCCTCAGCCTGACCCGGTGGACTGCTGCGAGAGGATGTGCCTCCGCATCAACAGCCACCTGCTCATTTCTAAAGTCTTCTACTTCTTCTTCTACGCCGCCTATGGCTCACTGCACCCCCTGCTGGCGGTCTACTACAAACAGCTCGGCATGTCGGCCAGTCGGAGCGGCCTGCTTGTTGGCATCCGGTACTTTATAGAGTTCTGCAGTGCCCCCTTCTGGGGTGTAGTGGCGGACCGCTTTAAGAAAGGGAAGGTGGTGCTGCTGTTCTCCGTCATGTGTTGGTTGGTCTTTAACTGTGGCATTGGGTTTGTCCAACCAGCGGAGATGAAGTGTGTTTCTATGGCGACGGTTCCCCCACCGACCACCACTGTTCCTCCTGAGAACGTCACCAACCCGAGCAACTCCACCAACCACACCAGAAGCCGGCGGAGCGTCATGGACTTCCCCAGGGTTCCTGAAGTCTTGCTCAGTTCCTTCAGTATTCCCTACAGGCAACAACGAAGCATCGACAACTCGACGTCCATCAACGCCACTGAGGTTGCACCCAACACCACCTTACAGACCACCACCACCCCCCCGACTACAACCAGCAAGAAGGACTATGAGATCATCTACAACCAGGACCAGGTGGAGAACATCTTCCTGCTGATCCTGCTCGTCATCATTGTGGGCGAGTTCTTCAGCGCGCCCGCCGTGACCATCGTGGACACCGTCACCCTGCAGTACCTGGGGAAGGCCCGCGACCGGTACGGCCTGCAGAGGATGTGGGGGTCCCTGGGCTGGGGCCTGGCCATGCTGGCGGTGGGCATCTGGATCGACCACACGCACATCACCGTCCTGATCGATGGCATCGGCTGCATCCTGCCGGAGTACCGCCTGCACAACTACCGCCTCGCCTTCATCGTCTTCGGCGTGCTGATGGGTGTGGCCTTCGTCGTGGCAACTCAGTTCTACTTTGAGAAGGGCGAGGAGTACCGTCAGGAGCTGCCGGAGGTGGTGGAGGACTCGGCGAGTGGCCAGGCCTCCCCAGACTCCGGCTCGTCGGACCAGACTCCGGCGGTGTCCGAGGCCACCCAGGAGTTCCACTACGGCGACCTGCTGAGGCTGCTGTGCACGGTGCGCTACAGCTCTGTTCTCTTTGTCGCCTGGTTCATGGGCTTCGGCTACGGCTTCGTCTTCAGCTTCCTGTACTGGCACCTGGAGGACCTTGAGGGGACCACCACGCTGTTCGGGGTCTGCTCCGTCCTCAGCCACATCTCCGAACTCGGCGCTTACTTCACCAGCCACAAGTTCATTGAGCTTGTTGGTCACGTCAGGTAAAAAATGGTCAGCTTTTAAGTTTTAACTCAATCTGTGTCCGATTGACGATTTTTATGCTACAGAGTCTGAAAATCCAACACTTTAGTCGTCAAATCAACGCCGTCTGGAATCACATCCCTCTGTTAATGACCGAAAATCCCAACAATGATGATGGCCTGAAATGATTAATCGTAATTAAGTCAAATTTGGTAACTGATTAATAGTTAGCTGGAGCATACAGACTTAACAAAAGACTAAATGCTGAAAGAACAACAAACACAGAGCAGTAATTAAGATAAAACTGTACAAAAATATGTAAATTTTGTATTTAAGATGAAAACAAACTTTGTAAATCTGTTCTACCCAAAAGTGACTGTTTTAACTTCTCCAGGTTCATATTTATCACCACCCATCTGGACAGTCTTAAATTTGAGTGGATGAAGAAAGCAAAGCAAAATATTTACTTTTATTTAAAGTGAGTTTTTTGTTTTGTTTTTTTTGGGAAGAAAAAGGTAATTTATGCTGGAGGATCTGGAGGAAAACGATGCAGCTGATTGTTGGCTGGTTGAATTTCACAGACCAGTTCTCCAAACACTGGATGATTTTTAGATTTTTCTTCAGGTTAGTTTACCTGCTGCTTCTGGAAAAGCATGTTATGTTCTGGTTGGTGGTAATCAGGACTGCCTGATATTCAGTCCTGATGTGGAGAGATTCCCCACAGTGAGTGAGCCGTTGGCGGCGGCGGCGCGGCTCCAGCAGCATCAGAACGAGGTTTTGTTCTGTGGCCGAACGCAGAGACAAAGCTGCCATTGATGCTCCGGCTTTCCGTCCAGCAGGGACATCTGAGAGCGACGGGTTGGATTTCAGACTGCAGCTCTCAGAACCGGGCCGTGGTTCTGCTCTGCTCTCTGGACCGGGTTTATAATAAGACGTTGAAATGATGAGGAAGTAACCTAATAAAACCCAGAAGCTCTGCTGAAGAGACTCAGGTTAATCAATAACTGAAGGAAGCAGCAGCAGCACATGACCTGCTCTCTGTTTGTTTTCAAGCTGTACATTTCTGTGTAATTAATGTCACATTTCTCCTGTATAGTTCTGATTTTAATGTTTGTTTATTTTAGTAATCAATTATTCTGATGATAAATCAATTAATAAGATAAAAAAATAGACACTTTCTACAGATTTTACAAGTGAAATCGTCTTTTATACAGTATTAAAAAAAAGCAAATCCTTTTTTTAGTGAGAAAATAAACATTTTATTGCCTAAAATGCAATAACATGGCTTTCCTTTAGTGTTAGCTTGATCATTTGTAGATTATTTTTTGCAATAATTGATTAGTAATTGAATGGGAAAAACATTTAGGTTTTTTTTGTTTTTTTTTTACAGAAATTAAACTTATGCCACTACGTTTTTTTTTTTTTATCTTAAATGTAAATATGTATGTTTAGGCTTTATTGTTATGATTATTTACTGAGTATCTCAGCAAATAATCCAGTAACAATTAATCGATTACAAAATTAGTTGACGATTGTATTAGTAGTCGATTAATCACAATTAATCTGATTAATCGTTTCATTCCTAGTGTTCAGTTTGTCGGCAGCAGTTGTTAGATTGTATTTGTGAAAGTTCACCTTAGGACCCAGCTGCAGTTTCAGTACCGCCTGTAGACGTTACCACAACAACAAAGTTTGTCCAAACACGATTTCTGAGATTGTACTTCAAAAGCGTGTTTCTGATTCAGCAGCTCCTCTGAGTGCGAATCTGAAACCAACATGAGGTTCAGTCAGAGCCGGTTAGATGAAGCAAAGCTGCTGTCAGCAGAGTTTCCGGACGCAGTTAGAAACAGAAACTTCACCTCGGTTTCCTCCCTGCACCTCCTCTGGCCTCCATGAGCAGAAACGATGGAGCCGGACTGAAAAGGTCACGTCAGGAGCAGGAAACACGTTTCTACTCCTCCTCACTTCACAGCTTCAGTTCAAAGTGAAATATTCATAAAACATTTCTATAGAAGAAGTTAGCATGTGATGACAGTGGGGTGAAACATGAAACAGAACCAGGCTCATCCGTTCAACATGCAGCTACTCCTGAGAAAAATTAGCATTTCACTGTAAAAGCACCAAATTTTACCTCTTTTTTTTGGTCTTGTTTCTAGTGCAAATATCTTAGTACAGCTGAAAAATGAAAACTAGCTGACAAGTAACTTTTCTGGAAGATATGGGAGCTTGTTTTAAGTCAACAATTCCTTAATGCATATAAAAAAATACTAGTTCAACTGGTAGATCATTTATATTTCAGTGTTATAGTGAAATAATCTGCTAGAGGAAATGGTACCTTTTTTATTATTATTATTAAGGAGTAATTTAAAAAATCATGTTTTTGCTGAAACAAGTTGTATTTGCAGTAGAATCTAGACCAGTAATGTTTTGCAGTGTTCAGATGAACCGTTTGAGTCATTTTTAATTTCTGATTATGAGTAAATTGCAGAAAAATTACAAAAAGTTTACACTTATCTAGACTTTTTTTTTTTTTTTTACTTTCACAGCTCAATCGGAAGTTTTGTTTTTGCAGTGTAATCGGATTGAGAGTGCAATTGTAATTGTTGATGTTTTTACTTTCCTGTCAGTGAAAAGCTCATCTTGACCTCGGTGGGTCTCCAGATCAGAGTTTATTGGTGCTATAAAACAAACACTGGGATCATATCCAGAGTGTCTGTCAGCTGTTGACTCTGAATCAGATCCGCTTGTTTGCCGTCTGTCCCATGTTACCTGGTTTTACAGCCGCATGTTTGTATGAACTGTGGTTTGTTCATGAAGGTCTTGATTGAAATAGAAAGCGTCATGTGCTGCTGCTTATGAAGACGCTTGTCATCTGTGTGTGTGTTTGCAATAAAACCTCCATGAACAAACAGTGAAATAATCCCAGCATGAGCTGCAGGATGTGATGGGTGTGAACCAGTGAGCGAGTCTGTGAGTCACTCCGTCTGTCTGTCTGTCTCCCTCAGGGTTCTGTACATCGGCCTGGCCTGCAACACAGCGCGCTACCTGTACATCTCCTACCTGGAGAATGCCTGGATCGTCCTGCCCATGGAGGTCCTGCAGGGTGAGTCGGGGCGGGATCAGCCTGTGTTTACCCAACAGAACGTTGATCAGGCGGTGACTTGATCAACAGCAGCGAAGCAGGATCTTGTCAGGAAGCAGAAAGCAGACACGCCTCATGGGAGCAGACGCTGAGGCAACATCAGTTTACACAGGAGGCCAGTTTTAAAGGGGACCTGCTGCAAAATTAACTTTTTGAATGTTTTTATACTTTTATTTGGGTTTTGTTGACTTACCATCCAGAAACCACTGGTTGCATTCTTATTGGTTGTGCAGAAGGCTTTACTAATGCTTTTCAAAGATGAACAGTTCTATAATTGTGCAGCCATTTTCATGTGAGTGTAAACGTAGAGTTGGGAGCGTGGCCAGCGCAGCTCATTTACGTTTAAAGAGACAGAACCCTAAAACAGCTAAAATCTGATTATCTAAGAATGATTTTGTGCTAAAAAAATGTAATGAACATATTTTCTGTCCTAACCTGTTCAAGGAAACAGAGTAGGTCAGCTTTAAAGTTTGAAGTTGATAGACGCATAGAAGGGAGCTGAAAGCGGTTCCCTGCGGGACGCCACAGGAAGCGACTGGGTGGCGTTCACGTGAGCAACCTGCTCTTAAAGGGCCGCCGTCTCTTTGTGGTGACATGAAGCAGCACGTTCTAACTGTAAACAGGAAGTGGCGCTCACGAGTAACTGAAAAGTTTAACCAGGGGTGTTCAAAGTGTGGCCCACCGTTCATTTGTGGCCCTTGAAACTATACTGCTCAAAAAAATAAAGGGAACATTTCACTTTAATTTTGTGTGTGGCTCCAAATCCAGGCCTCCATTGGTTAATAAATTTGATTTCCATTGATGATTTTTGTGTGATTTTGTTGTCAGCACATTCAACTTTGTACAATGAGAATATTTCATTCATTCAGATCTAGGATGTGTTATTTGAGTGTTCCCTTTATTTTTTTGAGCAGTGTATATTGTATGGCCCTTCATCACAATTCAAGAATATCCTAAATTTAGATTGTCAGTTCAGGCAGCAGATGCAGATTTAAAACGATGTCAGGTGCAATTTTCACTGCCTTTGGAAACACTCAGAGAATTTGAAATCTTAAAATGGAAAGTGCAACACAAAGTTTCCATCCAGGTTTTTACTTTTAATTTGATTTAATTTCTTAGGAAAAGCACCAGGAACATAAAGTGATGATTACTGAAAATGCAGGCTTTGTTAATCAAACTATTCATGTATAATCAATTAGAAGATAAAATATAATCAACCAGAAAAATGTTGAATTTTGTTTGTTGTTGTTTTTAATCCTGCAAAACCATTTAATGTTTTAAATCTACAATAATTTATATATATAGCTTATCTGACCACTATGAAAACATAAAAGAGTTTATGCAATTATGCTAAAAAGTTTGTGAATTCTTGACTTGCTGTTTCTGGCCTCCGTGCCTAAACGTTTGGCCCGTTCTGGTGTGATCAGTACTGGTCCTTGAACCCGTTTAGTGACCGTCCGGTCCGTCTGCTGTGTTTCCAGGAGTGACCCACGCCTCGGTCTGGGCCGCCTGCATCTCCTTCCTGAGCGCCGCCGTCCCCCCAGCGCTCAGGACGTCGGCTCAGGGGATCCTGCAGGGCCTCCATCTGGGCCTGGGCCGGGGCTGCGGCGCCATGGTGGGCGGCGTGTTTGTCAGCTACTTTGGTAAGAGACTCTGACCGCGTGGAAGTAACCGATCAGAGATGTGATGGATTTAACTGTTGATTTGCTTCCTGCAGGCGCCGCGGCCACGTTCAGAGGAATCGGCATGGCCTCCCTGGTCATCCTCCTCGTCTTCTCCTTCATCCAGTGTCTGACTGGAGAGATCGAAGGAAAAGGTGAGAGAAGAAATGACACATTTAAACAAAAAGTCATTGTTTGTACAGGTGGTTGAAATCCTTGAAAACGCTTCAATTTCAAGTAGAAATTCAAACTGCACAGATTGGTAATAAAGTGAAATCTAACGTTTGATTAATAACTTACATTTGGAAAACATTTAGAGATACTTAAATATAACAAAACAACACATTTTTATTACTGTCTGAAGTTAAATCAGATGAAACTTTTCTTATTTTTGGTCAGTTAGAATCACCAAAATTATATGTATTTGATAAATGACAGAAAATATGGAAAGAGAAAAGATTTTTTTTGTACATTTTTCAAACCAGAATATACAGAATAATAGAATATTACCACAAAATATTAAGAATAGTAATAAATGAGGTCACATAATGGTGAATTGAAACTCTTCATTGGGTTTATTTTTTGTTTTTTATAGTGTGGTGCTGGAAAAGTTTGAAAACTTACCTTGAAAATGCTTGAAATGTGTTTGAATTTTACTGTGAGAAAATGTAGAAACTGTAAAATATAACAAACATGATGCAGGCAAAAGGAAAGTACAGCAAACATGTTTGGAAAGGTTAAAGGACAAAGCATCCTTTTGTAAAAAAATGTTTACTTTCTACAAACCGTGTTTGCAGAAAACTGATTTTAAGTGAATCGGAGGCGATTTTAAGATGTTTTTTCTGTTAATATTTTAACAGCATAACTCTAAACATGCTGTTTTTGTTTTTTTTTCTTCAGAGGACAGGATTCTGGCAGAGAACATCCCGGTTCCCTCCAGCCCGGTCCCCATCGCCACCATCGACCTGGTGCAGAGCCAGAGCGCCCCCGGCAGCCCGGTGGCGCCTCGGCCGGTCGCCACGGCGCCCGTCAGGAAAACCAAACACCAGGAGGACCAGGAGGACGTGACCAGGCCGGCCTGGGTGCTCTCCGGCGCCCCCTGGGTCACCATCGCCTTCGCGCTGGTTCAGATCAGAGAGATGATGAACATGAAGAAGAGAGCCCCCCCTGCACAAAATCAGCCACTACAGGTGAACACCAACACAGTGTTCAGCACATCAGCCAGACACCAGAGTGTATTCACCATAAAACTGAAGCCAGACAAGAGAAAGACGCCAGTTAAACTTCATATAGAGCAATAATATTTAATAATAAACTACATGCAGTGGTAGTTAGGGTCATGTCTGTATGTCTGTCCAAATGATGAACAATAAAGTCTTTTAATTAAAGACCTAAAACCTTCTGTTACCTCCAGCTGCATGTTTGTTTCATTCACTGATGCTAATTTCATTTATTCGAGGATTAAGTGAACATAAAGAGCTAAAGTTTGTAAATCAGGCTTTAGCTAAAATTTGAGGATTGTTTTTAGTTCTCAACCTGATAGAAACAGAACATAAAGTTTCTTCTATTTAGTTTCTACATTTATTCATGAAACTCCTGACATCTTGGATCTTTATTTTATTTCAGTCTTTCCTTCTTGTTCTGTGAATTATCCTGTTTTTAACTTTTTGTTTTCCACTAAACCTTCGTCTCTGTTATCTACTAATGCATCTGTTGCTACAGAAACGCTTTTACCTTTTAATCACATTACCGCCACAAACTTCATGGTATTTCATCAGTAACAGACCATCAGGAAATGATTTGTAACCAGAAATCTGAAAAGTGTGGTGTACATTTGTATTCTGCCCTCATTAACCAGGTCCTTCCCCAAATAAAAAACAAACTGACTTCAAAACAGGATATCCACACACATCCTTAAAGTCTTCAATTTATGTATTTAAAATCAAGGACTTAAAAGGTAAAAAAATAAATAAATAAATTTAAGTTGGCCTTAAATACATTAGGTCTTAGATCTGGTTTATTCTATTTAAAAAAAATTCTGCTCTGACATGCCTGTCAGGTAAAAAAGAAAGTCACACACCTTCATTGTGTTCTGTGACTTGATGCTGTTCAGGCTACTGCTAACTAGCTGCTAATATGGCCTAGCTAACTAGCTAGTTACTAGTTACTAATATGAGAATATATTAGCAGCTTTGTTGCAGTTAGCTAGCTCGTAAGGACATATTGGGGTATATTAGCTGCTAGTTTTCTGTTTTGCAAATCTGGTAGAAATAAACCTTAAATTGTTTCTAATACCAGAAAGTTTTGATTCAGGGAGTTGAATGTGACTCTGAGAAGCTGATAAACCCCAGAAGTTTGTGGTGTTATGCTAACTTCTGTAGCAGCAGAGCTAACGTAGCCACTGTGTGACTGTTTCCATGTTGATGTTTGTCTTCTTCATGGTTTAATTTTCACTAACCAGACTCTTCCTCCTCTCATCGGCCACCTGCTCAAACTGCAGAAAGGTGAGGCGTGTTGGTGGAAAACTACTGTGTGCAGGGTGGTGGCGGGCTGACGTGTGTGTGTGTGTGTGTGTGT
>NW_015113965.1:120141-123960 GCF_001443285.1 Poecilia latipinna | reverse complement strand
GATGATGTCATGTCTGAGGTACGCCTTCATGTTTTACTGCCTGCTGACGTCAGGATTGGTTAGCATTAGCATTTTTCTTGCTGCTGCTCAGGCAGTCAGTTGCTCATCGTTCTGTCTGTGAAGCATCTTCTGCATACCAGTTCATATGAAACTGTGCAAAACCAGGCAAACAAGACCTAGAGTGCTGGGTGAGGTCATGACAAGGATACAGAGACGAAAGCTAAAAGGAGAACAATGAGCTGTTCAAAAATAAAGCAGAACTAATTATGTAATAGCAGAAAATAACTGAAGGGAGTGCAGCTCATGAGAAAACATAAAAAAACAAAATTAAAAACAGGAACTGCTCACCAAGGAGCTTTTTGTTGCTTTAAGTCGCCTCCGCCAGAGAACAAGAGGAGGATTTAAACTGGTTCAGGAGAAACAAGCTATTTAAACTAAACATATTTTACAAAACAGGAACCATCTTAGAGAAAAAACATGAACCAGACTAGAGCTGAACTGAAACAATCAACTAATTTAGTAATCGATTAATCGTTAACTGGAAATTTAAAAAAATGCCTAGTTACTGTCCTCAAAGCTGTAATTAAACCCAAACTGGACGAAAATAATAAACATATGGCATTAAACATGACAAACATTTTCATCAATAAATCTGTTCAACACAGAAATCGTCAAGTGTTATAGTTTTAGCTACATGTAAGGAATTGAATTATTTGCATCTTTTAATGTAATAATATAAAAAAAGGCTTCAAATGAAAAATATGCAGAATGTGAACATCTACTATTCAATTAATCACCAGAATAATGTATCAATTGTCAGAATAATTAATTAAAATAATTGTTCCAACCTTTAATATTTATTTTCTAAATATGTTGAGACCAAAGACAAACCAAAGTAAAATTTGTAGTTTTGAACAGAAAACTGGTTCTGATTCTCTTGAGGTGACACATCCTGCTTCAAGGCAGAAATTCCAGTTCCATGATGCTGCCACCACCGTGCTTCTCTGTGGTTATACCTCCCTCTAGAGGTTTGCACCAAGCAGCCTTATTGAAGTCATAACAGTAAAGTTATGATACACATCCATCTGTTTTCTAACACCCTTGTCCCTACTGAGGTCAGGAGGTGCTAGTGCCTGTTTCCAGCTAACGTTCCGGGTGAGAGGCGGGGTCACCCTGGACAGGTCGCCAGTCTGTCGCAGGGCAACACAGAGACAGACAGGACAAACAACCATGCACACACACACACTCACACCTAGGGAGAATTTATAGAGGCCAATTAACCTGACAGTCATGTTTTTGGACTGTGGGAGGAAGCCGGAGTACCCAGAGAGAACCCACCATGCACAGGGAGAACATGCAAACTCCAGGCCGGGAATCAAACCCAGAACCTTCTTGCACGGCAACATCAACTGCGCCACTGTGCAGCCCACACTTCAGATTTGTTTTTGCTTTTTTAATTCTGAAGTTTAGATTATTTTCTACCGAACAGTGAAAGTTATAAACACACAACGGTTAAAAAAGGGAAGAAAAACTATATTTTATTTGATTTCTTGGCTCATTTTCACCACGTTTGTCCAAACCTGAACATGACTGACTGTGATTTAGTTAAAGAAGAAACAAAAAAGGTAAAAACCCAAAATCGTCCCAATAAAAGCTTTTTGGGTCTTAAAATGTTCTATAAAGTTACTAAATTAATACAGAATAAGGAAAAAATAGAAATAAGCGCAACGAAAAAAGTGATGGAAAATAAAAACAATTCTAAATGCAAAAAAAAAAATTGCGAAATGAATAAAAAAGGTAAATAATTACAAGATTGGAAATTAGATGGACAAATAATAGTGGTAAGTTTATTGGTTTTTGAGAGGGCAAACTTGTATTATTATCACTATATTACGATATCATTTATTGTAATTTCTGGGATCATTTATCATCACTCAGTATTATTGGTAGTTAATAATAATCCAATAATTAGTGAATCTGCAGCATGTTTGGGTCTGAATGGCTGGAATGAATCAGGTTGTCTGATTGTGATGAACGGAGCTGAAACGCCCCTCAGATCCTCCTCATCATCATGTGATGAAGGCCTGTTGGGGCAGATTGAGTGATGGTTTGGTGCTGGATTATTTACCCGGTCTGAGTTGGATTGTGCTGTGCTCTTCCAGGTAGACGGGTTCAAGTAGCTGCTGGTTTGTTTGTTTTTTTTCCCTTGTTTTTGCTCTGGCGCCCCCTGCAGGAAGCGCCCACCTTCCAGTCGCCATCATCTTGTTTTCCTCTCGTTGCCAGGCTCCTAGCGGCCCGGCGACGACTGAGTACGAGGCGGTGGCCACGTCCCAGGGAGAGCAGAGCCAGGAGCCGGACTCCATCTGCCCGGATCCTCCTGAATGAAGTGTTAAACCTCATCACCAGACTTTAAACACTGTATTTATATATTTATGTAAAATCTCACGCTCCAGGAAATGCCTGGAAGCTTAAGTTATTGAAGGTTTTTCTCTTTTCGTTCAGTTTTTCCAGCAGTAACTTGAAGCGGAGGTGCTTGTTGTGGTTTAAACTCCTGCAGGTGAATAAATCCAACGCACCTTCTCCTCCCTGTGCACTGTATTTACTGCCGCTGGACTGTGAAGGAAATGTGCTTCTTCCTAGAGGATGTTTCAGTAAATTCATCTGGGTCGTATTCAACGTTTAAAAGAAGTGATGAAAAGAGAATTAACGGTTTTGTTTTCCTGCAGACTGGCTGCTAGAAACAGCAAACTGGTTTCAACCTACTGGTTCTATAAATCTGTTCTTCATCATGGATGCTAACTTAATACTTTATATGGCTTTGTTATTTTTTGATAATAAATAATGTGAGGACTGACGTTTAACCACTGATGAAGCATTAATTTAACTCAGTTTGGCTGCAGGCCTGAAAGTAATCTTTAAAGATGAGCAGAAATGTTAAAAAGTTGCAGTTGTTTTAAGGTTTGATGTCTGGATAGAAGAAAAACGAGATCAAAAATAGTTGATACTTGCCAGTAGTCCCCATCTTACCTGCAGTAGTCATGTTTATCAGTGTGCAGAACAACTTCATGTCGCTAACATGTCAGCAGATTGATAATTTATGGTTATAGATTATCGTTAATCTGTTCATTTGCATCATTTCGTATAAATGAACCGACAGGAACGTAAATCTGACCAGGATGTTTCAGCCTGTGGTGATTTTACACTTTACTGAGTTAAAATGAAAAACACTTTGTGCTTTTTATAACCTGGGGTTATGCGAGTAGCTATGAGTCGTCACTATTTTACCTGCTGCAGACTCAGATTTTATCAGTTCATTCCTGATTTAAATTATCCTAAAGGAGGAGGAAGACTGCTGGCTGCTTTTAACTTCATTAATTAAATCAAATCAAACTGAAAGATTTTTAAACATTTACATGTTTAGACCGAAGCTGTGCTGAATCCATCCTCACTGTGATCCTTACAGGTATTTTCTAGCATATTTCCTCATTGTAAATGAAGTAAACTGTGGATAGAAAACAAAAGAAAGGTTAATTAATTTTGTTTTTTGGAGGAAAAGTGCCTGAGCTGAGTTTTTATAGGACAAATAAATAACAGTTTAGTGAAAAATAAATCAAATTTTGTGGCAAAACATTAAAAAAATTAAATATGAGCAGAAATGCCTCTAAAATCAGATTTTTATGCATCCAGATCTGCAAAAAAAAAATAAAAATCAGCTAATAATCAAACTGAGTTTTTCAGAGTTCATCACTTCTTTTAATTTTTTTTTTTTTTTTTTTTTTTTTTCTTTTTTGACAAAAAATTGTTTTTTTTTTTCTCATT
>NW_015113965.1:104768-117041 GCF_001443285.1 Poecilia latipinna | reverse complement strand
AGCTAAAAATCAAACTGAGTTTTTCAAAGTTCATCCCTTTTTTTAATTTTTTTTTTTTTTTTTTTTTTTTGCCTTTGTAGACAAAGACTGATGTTTATTTTCTGCATGTTTGTATATAAAAGCACACCGGAGGAGCTGTGAAGAAGAAGTGCCTCTTTTTTATTTAAAGCTTCTTACTGTAAGTCAGGAGAAGCAGAGACCTTTACTGTTTCACTCCCACTGAGAGATCTGCGTCTTTAACGCAGACGCTTTCCAATATTCTCATCCTGCAGACAAACGCAGCTTCCTGTTTGATTTTCATGCCAAATGATTCCCAGTATTCAGCGTTTCTGTGGAGGAAAGCCTTAAGATGAAGACTGTTTACTTTCTTGGTGTACAGAGGAATAAAAAACATTTTAAAACTCTGGTTTTGACTCAGTTTTTTTCTGTTACTCTTATTTACGGAAATGTTTTTAATCCATGCATGATGTGTAGCTTTTTCAGATACATATTTTTGCAAATCATCATCAAAAATAAACTTTTTGCATTCACAAGGGTCCAATTCATGCACTCTGATGAAATAGTTAGTCCACAACAAGCTTTACGTCTGCAGTCCAAAATCTGCTGCTGAAAACTTTTAAAAATTTCCTTTTCGGATAAAAATTGCAGGAGATTTCAGGGTAAATTTCCAGAGATAAGGCAATAATCAGGCCAGTGGTTAGAAAGTTAAGTGTAACCAAAACACAAATGCCTTTTGCTATTTTTTAATTTTAGTTTTTGGGGGAATGTTCACAGATTCAACCAAAAAAAAAAAAAATTTTTTTTTTTTTTTTTTTTTTCTGTGTTTCTGGTTTCTGTGGCAGGGAAAATAAGTATCAAACACATCCAAGTTGTCAGGAAACATGTTTCTTGCGGATTTCCTAATTTTATCCGCACATACACACAAGTCCAACTAAATTATTCCTCAAATAAGTCTCAGAAAAGGCTGAAATCAGCCACCAGTCAGAGCTAATTAACACCAGCTGCTTCAGGAACTGATTCCTCCTCTAGAAACCATCAGGCTCCAATCAGAGGTGAGAAACGTAATTAAATCTTAAATCTGCCATAATCAGATGAGCAGATACAGCTTTAAAGAGATGTGAAATAAAATAAACTTATTTGATGTTTATTGGCGGTTGGCAAATGTAAAAATCTCAACGTGCTTCCATACATTTGGCGGATGTAGTTCTGGTGTGCCGCCACTTGATGGCAGTAGCGCTCTGGAGGCGTCACTGCAGGCCTAAATGGACCCAGTCAGCCTCACTGTGTGTGTGTGGAGGGTTATTGAGGTCTTGGTGTGCCTGCTGCTGATGGGTGTGTGTGGGAGGACAGTAATAGGCTTCCTCAAAAACTAGACTATGTGCTGTCATAAAAAAAAATACAAAAATCAAACCTTCTTGGCACGCTCAGGCTGTCTGATATCCGTGGAGGGAAGCCTTCAGCCCGCTGCTGCTGCTCTGCTCCGCGGTAATGAACACAGTAATGGTGTTGGGTTTCCATCGGAGGTCTTCCTCAGAACAATGCCACACGTTTTAATTCAGGCGACCCGGAAGATCTCTGACATGTGAGGGAGTTACCTCAACATGCTTCCAGTTTGTTAGCGACTGATGCTTCATCTCAACCAACCTGCTGTTTTCACCTTTTTGTCCAGATGTGTGAAAGTAGAAGACATTTCCATCTACCTGCTCCTCTCTTATTAAAGCGCAGGGAGATTATTCCTGCCCAGATACAACCTGAGGCTATTTATAGTGGTACTCTATCATGGAGGGTGGGGGTGTTGAGCAGCGGTGGCGGCAGCTCCTGCTGTCCCCCCAGACCTCCTTTAGACGCAATGAAGACTTTCTTTTCCATCACAAAAAGCTTTTTGTGGCATCAAGGTCTTTCTGTTAGTCGATCAAACATGAGTTTTAAAGTTTTACCAGATCTTACTGGAGGCGTTCAAGGACTCCCTGTTGTTACCCAAACACTCCAAACCTGAAAACTCTTAATGTTCTCCTGAATATTAGGCCTTAATTTCTCCCTCCTGCTGCCACTGCTATCTTCTGTTTGGTTCTTGAAAGCAAAATATTCTTGTAACACATAATTTTGGTCAAAGTTTGCTGTAAATTTAAGGTTTTCAGAGGCTTGAGACAAAAAACTGGTGGTCGTGGTAAAAAGAAAGTACAACCCTTGTTAAGTCTGTTAGAACATCATAAAATAGATCTGCTCTTTATCATCTTAATGTATGTGGATCTAACCTTGACTGTGCAGAAACTGTAACATTTAGCAGAACCACCTTTTAGTACCAAGATCTCTCGGTTGAATCTGTTTCGTTCAGTTCTTTTCAGTTTGCAGACATTTATTTTCAGTTTCCGAAGACTTTGACTAGACTATCTTGTCTTTTTTTAGCTGTTCTTTTGTAGCTCTGCACCTGTTTTTGGAATCAAAACAAACAAAACTGAAGTTATTATCTATGGACCTAAAGAGGAACAATCTTGAGTCAGCGCACAGCTTCAGTTATTACAAATGGAAATTAGAGATCAGTTTGAACTCTGACCTGAGTCTTCACAGCCACATAAAGTGTGACTCAAACTTTTGCCTAAAAGTTTGATGAAGGGAAAAACTGCAAAGAATATACAATATGTACAAAATTTAAGACTTCTGATTAATGTATTTAAGGCCAACTGACATTCCTGTAATGAATTTAAGATTTTTTAATGATTCACACACCTACATATTCAGGGGGCAAAAGGTCATATAGTAATATATGAACTAACCCAGATTCATATATTACTAGGTGACCCTGATTTAACAGTCAGGATCCAATCCCCAGCAATCCACCAGCAGAGCTGAAACTCCGTCATACAGTTTGCCTGGAATGCAGAGGGAGACTTTACTGACCCCAGCATGAGTATCACTACATAAACCCATCAGATCATTAAATCTATTGACTTACTGCAGTAATGCAGCTCAGAAAAGAAAGGATTCACATTGTTTGTGACGCTGCTGAAGCCACAGACCACCGTCACGTCTTGTTTTGACACCCAGGGGGCTTCGCTGTGCTGATGAGGCGTTTGCTGGTAACAGAAACCTGCAGACCACCGAGATAAATGACTAAACCAAGCAGAGCAGGAGAGCAGACAGTCGAGCGGGGCCCCTCCTTCAGTCCGGACCCCCCAGCAGAGTCATGATTGAGTCAGACTGAAGACCACAGCGAGTCATGATATTGGCAGGAAGCTGCAGACTGAACATCACATGGCTGCACGCCTCTTGTTCTCGTCTTGGATGGAGAAATTGGAGCCTTTTTTTAGAACAGACGCTCTCCTTTTAGTTTCCATGAATTTCCCAAGTGGTGCCGCCGTTCTGCACTGTTTATATCACAGCTTTTAATCAGAACAACACAATCCCTGTTCTGTTTCAGCAACTATTCAATTATCACCAGTTTAAAAAAACAAGTCAGCTCCAGATTGGCGAGTTTATAGTTTTTTATTTAAGTTGTTTTTCGTGTTGAAATAGATGTTTTGCCTCTACACTGATGCATGTGTTTGTGCATCAGGCTGCAGAGTTTCTGCAGAAAGCTAACATGTATGAGAGCAGACAGCTGTCATGGTCGCTCTGCCATCACCCCGCTGGCTCGGTTCGCACGACCTTAACTGTTCATGGAGGACGGAGAGGACTCCGTGGCGCTACCTGGAAATCCTCTGCTGCATTTTCACCAACACTTTCTGTCATTGTAGAATCTATTTCTTAATTTCTCTAAAGCTGCTGTGCTGCTTTAAAATTATTTCCCCTTATTTTTGGCTCTTTTAAAAAAAAAAAAAAATCACACGATGCTCCTTAAATAATCCCCTTTTAATGTGAATCAGGATCTTTAATCCGGAGTTCCTCAGGGAGTTGCTCCCGGTCCCGCTCCGGTTTTCGTCTTCCAGGTTTTCCTCTGCTTGTTCTGCTGCGTCCCACTGTGCAGCATTTGGCATGTATTTAAAAAACAACGTCTTAAGCACATTACAAGCACCCCATTCTGTTTGTTTAATCACATTTGGCTATGACATGCATCATTATCAAGGGGAGCAAATTAACATTTTCATCCACTGGTCACAATAGCTGCTGTTTCTTCACGATTTTTGACGTTCGTCTGTAACTGAAAACAGCTGAAATGTGTTTCAGTTTGTGAAGCTTGTTGTTTCGGATTAGAGGGCAGACACAGGGCTTATCAGGGACATGAATTTTTAATCACAACAAATCAATAAAGCGCTGCCTCGCTGTAGAGCAGCTCTACAGAGCGGTTAACGACGGATTAGGATGAGTGAAGTTTCACTAACGGGGCTAATTAACATGAAAACCTCTCATGTCTTCCAGATGATTCAACATCTGGAGCAGAAGCTGCTGTCAGGCGTGCTCTCTGTCCTCCGACAGAGAGCACGTTTCCATGGAAGTTAGTTTTTATTCTCTCTGTAGATGAATCTCGATTAGTTTCTGTGAAATCTGGAGGCTTTAAGAAGCTCACCGCTGGGTGTTCATGTGTCAGACGAGCAGGATTCACACCATGCATCACTTTTTCATGGTCGACTGGTTATTATTCTCACTTTTCATGCAGTTTTGCTCAAAACCTTCATGAAAAACGAGAAGTGAAACTGATGTGAGCGCATATATTTATGTACACAATAATTATTGGTGTTCAGAGCTAAATTTGCATCTGACATTCCTGCTCCTCATATTCGGAACATCAAGAAGGTCAAAAAGGTGTGAAATTTCATTTTGAACCACACCACCAGTGAACAACCAACCAATTGTTTTCATCCAGTCAGTGTATTCCTCGCATGGAAAACAACCAATCACAACCAACAAGTCAAAATTCTCCAGGAAGTGACAGAAATCCCAAAACAAGAACTGTCGGATTTAGGAAAAACACAAGAAACAAGGACACACTTCCTGTATCTATCCAGTGATCTCATTATTAGTTTAGTGGGAATAATGATGAATGAAGTGAGGAACTGATCAGAGTCATTGACCTGCAGTCAGAGCTGACCTGGAGTCTGTTAGTGAGTGCTCAAGAGCTCCTTCAGTCAGGGAGGAGAGTGATGATGATCCTCTGTAGAGACTTCCTGAGGCAGAGCAAGTCGCCATGCTTCAGGGCGATGTGCAGTTATGGAAAATATCCAAATAGTTCAGCCTCAGTTATTATTGTTAAGGCTGAATCAAGATTTTTATGATGATTTTTGACCCGATTCTTCCCTTCCGACAATCGGACGCTCTGATTATCGTGTCGCTCTAAAGATAATCTCAGGTGAAATTCCTGTGGCGTGTTCAGGGTGATCCGGTTCACTCTGCTGATCCGATCTAAAACCGGATATTCAGCATGTTGGATTATATCTCAGTGTGTGTGACGTTTAGCCAATCAGGAAGCGAGGTGACGAAACATGGAAAGGACAAAAACTATCGCTCTTGCTTCTTTCTTGTCGGCCATATTTATTTATTTTGAACTCATGTTTGATCTCGAGAAATTTGGTGAGATTTCACCTGACATTTAAATATTTAGAGTAAAATCTTTCTGTTTGGAGTAGAGAAGCGGTATGCTGCATATTTTGGTATCGATCCGATACCAAGTCAATATAGGACCATTATCATCGATATCAATGCTGATCAGTTGAAAATCAGTTAATTTTAAAATGTTGCTGTGTGAACCAGGCAGCAGCTTTTAGATATAATAGATGAATAATTTAAGTTCAGCATGAACAGCTTATATGTAAATAAACAAATTTTATACTTTATATCAGGGCTGAAATGATTAATTGGATCAGTAAGATAATCGTCAACTAACTTAGTTATTCACTGATCGTTAACTGGAGTATGCACACTAAAAAAAAGCATTTCAGAGCAAAAGCTGTACAAAACTCTGAACTTTTCATCTGCTGATTTCAGTATTTTTTAGCTGCAGATTCATCCTTTGCTACAAATGATCAAGTGTTCACTAAAGGAATGTTGTTATTGCGTTTTAAGCAATAAAATATTTATTTTCTCATTTAAAAAACAAATTAAATTGTTTATTTGCATCTTTTCTTTTATTTCTAATATTGTAGAAAGACTTAAGTGGTGAAATCACAAGATTTTTTTTTATCCAATTAATCGCTAACTGAAATAATAATTAGTTGCAGCTTTACATTATTTAAAAAAAAAAACACCACTTGCTCCTGGAAGATGTGAATCTCATTATCAGTTCCTGCTGGAATGGCTGAAACAAACTGAAGCCTCAGTTTATTATTACAGTTAATTAAACTTTTCGTGGTTCTTGGCAGTAAGTAAAAGTTTCCACCCTTAAAGTTTCCAGGCTGGTTGACTGTTGAGACGGCGTCACTCCCACGCCTCCCCTGCAGCTGATAAACAGCTCTGATGTGTTCAGAAGGATGCACGCTTTACAGCCGTGGCCTTTGACCTTCTCCCAATGCACACCTCCACACTGAACCCAGAGCAGCCAGGCGGCGTTGCTGCCACCCAGCAACACGGCCTGGACTTGAAAGGAGACGCTGCTGAGACGCCAGCGACGCAGTGGCACAAAGTTTAGCTCCTCGCTTCACACTTTCCACTTCTTCCTCACTGCAGCGATAATTAATGGAAAGTTAGAAGATAAAAATATTATTGTTCCATCTGCTGTGAAATATAACATCCATGTTTCTGCATCTTTTTATGTAGTCTGGAAGTGAGTATTAACCGTAATCAAGATTAAGCTGCTAACCTTTAGCATCGATATGAAAACAGAAGATTTTTCTATTTCTGCACTTTGACAAGAATTTGATGAAGAATTTTCCAAATACAAAAACACAAAATCTAAGTAAATATTTTTGGTCTAGTTTTAAGTGCAAATATCTTTGAACACTTCAATTAAGAATATATAGGAGTTATTTAAATAAAAATAATTCCATAATATTGACTTTTTCTTAAAAAGTACTAGTTCCATTGACAGATTTTCAAACTTACTGCATAGAAATAAACACTTTTTTTAATCAATATTAAGGATTTATTGACTTAACACAAGCTCCTATATCTTGCTGAAAATGTACTTGTAAGTTTGTTTTGTCTTATTTCAAGTGTTTAAAGCTGAAACTCAGCAGAAAATACTTGGTAATATTTGATGTTTTGCAGTGTTCAGATCAGCTGTGGTTGAGGTGCAGCTTCAAAAGAGGCATTTCATTAAAATTGATTTTCATTTTGACCAAATGAATTGCTGAAAAATGACAAAATGTTCAAACTTGTGCAGCAGTTTTTGTTTTTTCTTCTTTACTTTTGAAGCTCAAATTGAAGTTTTGTTGTAGAAAAAAAGTCTACTACTTTTTTCCACAACAAAAAGTTGTAGAAAAGCTTTTTCTACAACTTTTGATAGAGCTCAAGTTTCACAATCTTCAAAGTGAAACTTGTCAATTTGATTAAAACACTCATGCTTTAAGGTATTTTTTAAAGTAGTAGAGATGTCGAGCAGCACTCAGCTTGAACAGGAGTACAGTGACTCGTTTTGTCCTGACTGGGATCAATCACTCCATAGATGACGCCCACCAAGCCATGCCTCTCTGTGGGCGGCACGGTCCGGCCCGGTTCGGCCCAGTTCAGCCCCGCTGGGCCCTCCTCCAGCCCCCGCAACCTTCACAGCAGGTTAATGCACTCTGAACACTTTCTAGTTCAGTGGAAGGTCATTAAAGGGAGCAAAGAGAGAGATGCTTCGCTTTTACAGCCAATAGGAGATCAGTTAGAGGAGGAGGCTTGTTCTGATTGGACGGTTTAAAAGCTCAGTGTACGGGTTGCAGTTTTTACCCAAAATATGAAGAACATAACATGATATTCAAGCAGAACTGCAGCCGTGGTAAATGTGAAACCACAACAGTCTGTTTCCCATCCATCCAGTGATTCAGAAATAAACACTGGTGCACAAAAAATATAAATATATCTGACTTTCTTTAAATCCTTGGTTCTGTTTTTTGGCAGAGAAGGTTAAAAATCAAACAGTCAGCTTAATTAAACTGCAAAAATACCAACTACTGGTAAGTAAGATCAGGTATTTTCCTCTAATTTTAGTGCAAACATATTATTACACTTAAAATAAGACAAAACTAATTAACTAAAGCAACTTTTCAGAAATATATAGGAGCTTCTTGTAAGTCAATAATTTCTAAATATCAATGGAAAAAAATTCTGGTTCCACAGGCAGAATGCTTTCCTTGTTTTGCATTTATTGTTTGTATTGATTTGTATTGACAACATTTATGTAAAGTTATTTTAGCCTTGTTTTTATTGCAGTTGCTTGTTTTTAGCTGGACAAATTGATCATTGTTCAGGAATAACAGATGAAAAGTTATGATGCATTTACAGAAATGCTAATGTTCATTATCTCCTCCAAATGAATTAAAAATATATTAATGTTATATTAAGACATTTTCCCATAAGTGAAATAATCTGTCAGAGGAACTGATAGTATTCATAGTATTTAATATCAAAATTAAGGAGTCATAGACTTATAACAAGCTCCTATTTCATACTGAAAAGTTACTTGTAGGGTAGTTTTGACGTGTTTCAGGCGTACTTAGATATTTGCACTGGATACTAGATGAAAGACACTAGAAGATTTAATGTTTTTCAGAGTAAATGTTTCTTTCTTAACGCCTGCAGCGTGTTTATCTTTTAAAAGAGTTATCTAAATATTCAAACCAATGTTTCCCCCTCTGATTTATCTGTTTTCTAATATGAAATGTCTCAAACAGACATCAGTAACTGGTACATTCAGCATGTCTGGACATTAACAACCAGCCGGGCCTTTAGATGTTTTTATTTTTGTTCTCCTGATGTGAGCTTCATCTGCAGCAGGAACCCGGCGGCGTTCCCATTCCAGCTGCATTCATCCTGCAGCGCGGCAGAACAAATGCACATTTACTCATCAGTCATGACGTCCGCATCTCCATTTGCATCTCTGTCTCTCTCTTTATGTTTCCTTCCAGTAAAACACTTGGCTTCACTTCCCAGACCACAGATTCAACCAGGAAGTAATAAAAGTCACGTCCCTGCCTGGGAAACGGGGAACATCCAGCGTCTCTGTAGCTGAATTATAAAGTTTATTTTGCTTCAGACTAATAAATAAATGAAACCACAGACCTGAGAGGTGACTGGCAGGAAGAGGAAGTTTTTATCACACACTTCCTCATCCTGGTTCATTTGAAACATAAAAAAACATCATTACGTGTTCATCGAAGCCTGACCATGAATGAGTGCTCACGAGCTACTTTATCAAAACAAATGTGTGCAAAAACACGATTTCTCATTTGCAGAGTTTCTATTAAATAAGAAACAAATAAAATCACCCCTGAATAACTTTGTTCATAAAACATCATTATCTTAAATGATTATTTTTACATCGTTTTAGTTAGTCTCAGCTTGTTTATTTATTTTAAATTCGCTCTAATTGAACAACTTAAAGTTGGTTTTACATTTTGGACCAAACTTGTGAAACTATTGGTGTATTTAACTTATCTGTACTGGTGCAGAGTTATCAAATAAATTAGCAATTAAATTTTAAGTCAATTCAGCTCTCGTTTTTTCATATCAGATTGTGTCAGTCGATACTAAACCTCAGATATCTGAAACTGGAGAGTGCGGCTGAGAAGGTTCCCTTCTGGATCCGTTGCCACGGCAACCCGATGGACGATTTAGACGGATACATTCCCAGCTAGCGGTGTTTTTTTAAATTTATTTTGACAGCAGAGTGAGCATCCTCATCCTCGTCAGCCTGTGAACTGGTTTGTCAGTTCACGACGCGTCTCGTAGGTTTTGTTCTGTAATCATCAGGAGCGAGAAGATTAAACTCTGCTGGAGATCTGGTTTAATCACGCCGCTGTCGTCTTAATGAGCTGCTCATGACCGCCTGCAGATCCTCATCTCCAGACTCAAACACAAAGATTCCTCTTCATCCAACAGTCTATATTTCTATATTTGGACTCCAGCTCCAAACAAAACTGATATTTGTCTTTATTTAACAAATTCCTTCCATGAATGTGAGATTTTTTCCACACCACTGTCTGTAATCAGCGGTTTGGCTGAATTTATCAACATGAAATGTGGTTAAAAACTGCTGAGCTGGTTTTCCATTTTTACCCTCAGTTAAAGAGTTGATCCGGTTCTACGCTGCTGTTTCAGAAACAGATGCAGATAATTAATCAATCGATAATTAAATGTCCATTAATTGGATTAAAAGTAGCTCCAATTGATCAACTAATAATGTCCACTTAGACTTTTGTTTTCAGTGTTGTAGTTTGGCCGCCGTCCAGAATAGTGCGTCACTGGTCATCCTTAAGCCGAACCAGTTGATACAGAAATAAAGATGGCGGCCATACTAGAACAGGAGACAGATACAAACAGTTTGATGTGGGTCTCATTAAATGTGTTTAATACGGTTCTGTTTCAAAATATAAACCCAACAAGCTCCTTCAGTTTCACCTTTTATTTTTCTATTCAGCATCTTGTTATATTTTATGTTTAATAATGTGAGAAAACCACAGTTATCTGTTTATTGAGTTAGTATTTATGACGGAGTATTACATACTGACTAAACTACGAGAATAAAATCAAAATTGCAAGAATAAAGTAGAAATAATGAGATATGACTTTATTCTGGTATTATTTCAGCTATTGTCATAATATGACCATACACATGTAATACTTTGATTTCATTCTCGTATTTTTTTAATATTATGACTTTGATCTTGCAAGTTTTTTCTTTTTTTCTTCGTATGGCCCTTATACGCCGTATTTACAACAGCTGACACAAACAATTTAAATTTAATGGTGTTTTTCTTTTTAAATTTAACATAGAATATTATGAAAAATTTTGCATTTTTTTGTGGAAAAATGGTCAGCCCTTTTGAAAATGGCTGCTTATCAATTAATCGACCAGCTCAGTCGACTTCAGACCGACTGATTAATCGATATTGAGTTGATCAGGTCCGTGCGGCCGGTGAGGAGACGGTCTGATGTGTAATTAGAGGCGGACGAGTCTCTGTCTGCTGGCGGCCTTGGACGCTGCCGTCTCCGTTGTCAGCTCGTCTTAATGCCACCAAGACAAATCCCCAGCCAGCGCTCTTTGTGCCGCGATTAAAGCGACGGCGGTTGTGATGCTGCAGGACGTGGGCAGGGTGATGTGGGTACTTGTGCGTGAGGAGCCCTAAAGTTGCAGAGGTTTTTTTTTTTTTTTTTTTTTTTTATTGAGTCAGGGACTTATGCTGGCAAAGGTAGGCGTGTGAGTGGGGGGGAGGGAGACTAATCCCAAGCTGCTGTTGTTTTTCGTGCCTGCTGGCTCCAGATCAAAAACTTTACCAGCAATAATCATGCAAAATGTGTGGCTTCACTTCAAAGCCTGCCGCAACTTTGCTCACACCCTTGCAGCGCGCATTGTTTCATCATTTCTATCAGTTTTCCCTTCTTCTCCCTCCGTTTACTCCTCAGATTTGTGGCGTCTCTTTGAAGGCGATCTGATACGCGGCCCTAACCTTTCTGCAGCCGCTCAGGCTGATCACACCTGCAGATACGGCCTGTGGGTTTCCCTCTGCCTGCAGTGTGGTGGCGAAGGCAGCGCAGCCTCCGCCTCAGTCAGACGTCAGCAGGGTGAGGGTCGCTGCGTGGCCAGAAGGGCAAACCCCCGCTGCAGCGTCAGCGGCTGCACGGTTTCCCGCTGCAGCAGCTTAAAAAGATTAGAAACTCCAAATGACTCTTGGTTTACACCTACAGCTTCAGATGCAGTTAGTTTGATTTAAACATTTCAGCTTAAAAATGCTTTGAGTCAGCTGAGTTCAATGAAACTTTTCAAACTTGTGGCATTGACTTGGAGTTTTTACCACTGATGTAGACTCAGATATCTTTCTCACTGCAGAGTCAAACGATCCAAACTAATCAAAAAGCCTGTTCCCCTCCTCGCCTGTGGGGGCGCTGTACTAAGAACTACTTGAGGAAATGACATGAAAACCAGTGGTGGAGAAAGTACTCAAAATATTTACTTAAGTAAAAGTACAAATACACAGACAAAAGTGTACTCAAGTAAAAGTAAAACTACCACATTAACATTTGTACTTAAGTAAAAGTACTTGCTAAATGCATTACCAAATCCCTAATACAATATCATTAAGTGAACTGATCGTATTTAATTTTGATACATTAGAAATGTGTCATTTTAATGAACAATGCCACAGATAAAGCATGTTTTCATTATGTTTACTCTGTAGCATAGTTTAGACTTAGATATGTGAT